>NC_066885.1:23740341-23765341 GCF_022985175.1 Labeo rohita | reverse complement strand
CCATTAAAAAGACAGAATCCAGAAAAATTAAAACGGAAAAAACTGAATTTGGAAAAAAATAAAATGGAATTAGGGAAAAAATAAAACGTGTCAGTTGTTGCTGTCTATGCAGGGTCAGAAAGTCATCAAAAATGTCGGTGCCGATAGCCTTGTGGGCACCAACATAAAGCGCCATAGCGCCTTCTCTCTCCCACTTTGCTTCCTGTTAGCTATGATCTGTCCTATCCTAATAAAGGCAAAAAAGCCAAAAATAAATCTTAAAAAAAAAAAAAAAATGTAATTAAAAATATCTTAATTTGTGTTCTGAAGATGAATGAAGATCTTATGGGTTTGGAACGACATAAGGTTGAGTAATTAATCACATAATTTTTATTTTTGGGTGAACTATCCTTTAATTGTTTTTTCTTTTTCTTTTTTTCTTACTTTACCTGTATTTAGATACTAAATTGTGATTTGGTATTTTCCCCTCTATTTATATTGCATGCAACTATATATTTTTTTCTGCCTTGTTTGTCTATATTTATGTTTGAAGTATCAAAGTACTCTTCAAAGTGTCTTTTTCTACAAAAACTTGAATTGTAAGCATTTGTATTCCCTTCAGGAAATGCAAACTTTTTTTCCTTCCATTTTTTTCTTTTAAAGTAGCTGTTGCAGCAGTGCTGCCACTGGGGACTGTGATTATTCTAAATAAATAAATAAAAACTATGATTACTGTGCTGAGCTTTTAGTTTGATTAATATTGTCTATGTAAATCGTTATGCTAAAAAGATTGCGTATGTTTTTCCAGCATGCCGTTTTGCGCTTGTAGACAGATGAAACCGCAAGGACTGACTGTCCAGAGCAAAACACATGTAAGGCTGTCTGACTGTGGTTAGCCATACTGTCCATGTCAATTTAGAACAACATGAACACTGAGAAAGAGTTAACAAGACTCAGCAAATGTCTTGGCTAATTAATGTGCATAATTAGTCATTGCTTCTCTTCATGGGCTCTGAGGCAAGATCACTGTTGCTATACTACTGGCCTACCTCAGGAGTGAAGATGTAAAGTGTCACATTTTCAAAATGCAAGACTGGTTAAACCCTTCACCCAGGTAATTCTGCATGCAGGAACCAAATTGGATTAGTTGTTGTAGTAGTTGACCACTTATGTCAATATTGATAATTTGAGAAAAGAGTGGCTGGCTCATTCTATAAAAATGTCCACTTTTGGTATGGCAAGATGTCTTAAAAATTAATTTTTTTTTTAACATTTAAACTTAGACCACATTATTATCAAACCACATGTTGTCAGTCATGATATACTCACTAAATTAAGTAGTTTAATCCATTTGAATTCTAGTTTGTTTGTTTTTTTAACCACAATTCCCTAACAATAAAGGAGGTCACACCAGTGACTTCAACTAAAAGCTTAATATGAAATCATGAGATAAATTAGCAAATTTTTGATAACTGAAAAGAGACAGTGGACTTAACATGGGCCTTTTTTCATAGGTCTTTAAGAAATAGGAAGAAGGAAGTCAGGTGATGTCATCAGTGTGATTTTTATTTCAAAATAAACGTTTTTTTGTTCAACGGTAACACCAGTGACACAACTCCAGGGGACCACTACTTTCATATTTTATAATATTTATTCATCATCATTTTTTTTTAATGCTATTTACGTCATATATTTGATAGCTATGAATACATTATTGTATTTTAAATGATAGTTTAACGATAAATGATAGTGGCAGTTTTGTGGTGCTTGGAATTTAAAATAATTTAAAACAAATATTGATAGCTCAAGAAGGTGTATTTGTTCAAATAACATACAGTTTCATTTTAAAACAAAGAAATTGCAACCCTGAAGTGTTTTTCAAGTGTAATATTTCTGTAAGGGACAGAAAAATGGACATTTCTATAGAATGACCTGGCTATATGTAAGAAAGGGCGAATGGTGATAAACAACAGCTTTATTTTAAATAATAAAAAAAAAATACACTTGGTTTTAATGTGGCTTAGTTTCAATTTGAAATTTGATTTTGAGACAAATGTCACGATTCCATTAGAATCTGATGTGATTTCCAATTGGATTTAATATTGGTTATTTTGGATATATATATCAGGAAGAGTACAGGCAAAAACCAGTGCTGTAAAATATGAGTCAGTTGGTACATCGTTACTATATTGCAGATTAAAATTAACTGATTTGTATAGAAACACCATTACACTCAATTAAATTTTTATAATAATACAATTACATAACTATATTTCTACTCCAATTCGTTTTTAAAATATAAACATTTAAACGACATTGGCTGTCATAAAAACTTGACGCATTTATTCAAACATAAAATAAACAGTGAAGAACGGTAACACATTTTTTATATGGTGCATATGTTTAGCAAGATTAAGGGATTACATGAGACCGTATGCGGATTTCGGTAAGTTGTACTCTTTCTTCTAACATATACTCGAATGTGTATTCATATTTAGTGCTGAAAGTGGTATTAAAGCAGTGAAATCGTGTATGTCTGTGCTTTATATAGATAGTATGGTATTGGTTGCTTGTTAATAGTGTAAAAGGAAAGTTTACTAATAGTACATTTTAAGTGTAAATAGTACCTGTGTAAACATCAAATTTAACTGAATTTACATTGGAGTTAAACTCAAATGCACAGACGGGATGCTAAGTTAACATTAAACAACATTAAACAATTTTTAACACATTTCATCACTTAATATATTAAAATCCATTAAATATTTGTGCATTATTGTGCCTTGCACATTGACAAGGCCTAGAAAGCTTGGTTATTGGCTGCACATAATTATCTTGTTTATTGGGTGTATAACTAGTTAAAGGAGAAGTCTACTTCTAGAACAACAGTTTACAAAATAATTTACTCACCCCCTTGTCATCCAAGATGTTCATGACTTTCTGTCTTCAGTCATAAAGAAAATTATGGTTTTTGAGGAAAGCATTTCAGGACTTTTCTTCATATAATTGATTTCAGTTGTGCCCCCGATTTTGAACTTCCAAAATGCAGTTTAAATGCAGCTTCAAAAGACTCTAAACGATCCCAGCCGAGGAAGAAGGGTCTTATATAGTGAAACGATAATTTTTTTCGAAAAATAAAAATGTGTATACTTTTTAAGCACAAAAGCTTATGTAGCACTAGCTCTGGGGTGCGCGTCCACTACGCTATGCCGTACTCCGGCTCAAAAATGTAGAGTATGGCAAAAAACTCCATCTTATTTTCTTCAGAATTGTCCTTTTTGTTTGTAAACAGCGTTTGAAATTACAGCAGTCGCTTTGTAAACACTGGGTCTGTAGTTCCGCCTACGTTCCGCGTGACCTTGTGACTTGATTCAATAGTACGTAGTGTACGCATGCCAGAGCTAGTGCTACACAAGCTTTTGTGCTTAAAAAGTATACACATTTTTATTTTCCCGTTTCGCTAGATAAGACCCTTCTTCCTCGGCTTAGAGCCCTTTGAAGCTGCATTTAAACTACGTTTTGGAAGTTCAGGGCACCAATGAAGTCCATTAGATGAATGTTTTGATCAAAAACCATAATTTCTTCCTGGAGAAGACAGAAAGACATGAACATCTTGAATGACAAGGGGTGAGTAAATTATTTGTAAACTGTTGTTCTGGAAGTGGAGCTCTCCTTTAAGCGCTCTATTTATGTTCTAGTTTCCAACATTGCCCAACAATAATCTGTTCATTGTTGTTTTAAGTAGTTTAATTCCCTTATCTGCCATCATTTAAATGAACCTCCACAGCTTATGTTCCTATCACATGGTTCAAACTTGTATGACTTGCAATACTCAGTGTTTTACAGCAGCAAAATGCTGACTGGGCCCGAAAGTGCTGAAGGAAGAGAAATAACAAAGCATAGTGCTCAGGAGTGAGGATGTGTTAGATAGCATTATCTAATTAGCTGCAACTAATTATAACAAATATAAGCCAGACACAGTCCCTAGGCAAAGTAGCCTTAAGTGTGCATTCGCTCTCTCGCATACTATCTGTTCCTCTCGCCTCATAATGTTGGATTCTTCTCTTCCCTCCTCCTCCTCCTCCTCCTCTCGTCTCAGTGCATAAACAGTGCCTGCAGTCAGAATATTCTCTGATCAAAGGGACAAATCTATCCAGGAGCAATCAGGTTGCTGAGCTAGCCGGGGCCGCTGACAACTCTCTAGCTCTTTGATCAGAAATACATCATCTTCAGTAGGTTGGCTGGCTTTGTCTGGGGCCAGGAAATAGGGGAAGTGATAGCTCCCACTTGGTTCTCTTCCTTTCTTGCTGCTCCCCTTGTCAGGCAAGATGAAAGCTACCCCAATTACAAGTGAAAATACCCCCCTTCCCACCCCTTGTAAAAGCTGCTTTTTTAGCTTCTCGCAAGGCAGCTATATTGCTAAGTTATCACTGATATCTCCATAAAATGGCAATATAAAATGCAGAGCTGAAAATCACCCAGTGTTTTTGCATTCTTGCACCATATTCCCAAGCGATATTGTTTGCCAAAGCAATTGCAGGCAAAGTAAACCTTGCGTTATTAGTTTTGGTAGGGGAGGAGAACCTCTTCCCAAAATATCTCGGTTGTGTTATTCCGACAGCCTTCCGACACAATCAGTTTTTCTTTAATCAGCAGAGTTAGAGAGCGTGGCGTGTATGTTTAAAAGCATGTTTCACTGAATGTCGCTGTTCTGATCTGTCACTCAGAGCACACATCTGGGACTGCGCGCCATGACCTGAATCCCAAATCGCACACCTGATGAGATGAAAACGTCGAGTTGTGCTTTGCACACAGCGAGAGCACCGAATTCACTGAGCTTGTTCACCTGGTTTGACCTCAAAGGGAAATCTCTAATTCTTTTGGCACGCAACGGTGCAAATCCCAAACCAAAATGCCTTGAAAAGTTTAAAGTTCTCTAGGTTATCAGATTGTTTTTCTTATTTGTTAGGTTTTGTGTCTTTGCAGGATACGTAAAAAGTATTTATTTTATTGCACTCTCTGCTGTTCAAAAGTGTGGTGTTGGTAGGAAGTGTGTATTTGATTAACAAAAGATAAAGATAATAACCTTATGATGTATTACAACAGTGTCACATTATCCTTCAGAAATCAAAGTAATATGCTGATCACCTTTAATCAATTTAATGCAACCTAATATTTACACTACCAGTCAAAAGTATTTTTAATGTTTTTTTAATGAAGGCTCTTCTGCTCACCAAGCCTGCATTTATTTGATCCAAAGTTCAGCAAAAACAGTAAATTTTGAAATATTTTTACTATTTAAAAAAAACCCTTTTCTATTTGAACATATTTTAAAATGTAATTTATTCCTGTGCTACATTTTCAGCATCATTACTCCAGTATTCAGTGTCACATTCTAATATGCTGCTTTGCTGTTCACAAAACATTATTATTATTATTATTATTATTATTATTATTATTATTATTATTATCAATATTTAAAAGAGTTGAATACATTTTTTTTTCAGAATTCTTTGATGAACAGAAAGATCCAAAGATCAGCATTTATCTGAAATAAAAAGCCTTTGTAACATTATACACACTACCATTCAAAAGCTTGGAGTCAGTATAATTTTTTCATAGAAACTCATACTTTATTTAGCAAGGATGCTTTTAATTGATCAAAAGTGATGGTAAAGACATTTGTAATGTTACAAAGGATTTATATTTCAGATAAATGATTTACTTCTGAATTTTCAATTAATCAAAGAAGCCTGAAAAAATTCTACTCAGCTGTTTTTAACTTTTGACTGGTAGTGCATTTCTTAAAATAAAAAAGTCCTAAATGTTTGAAATGTTATATATCACTGAAATATCTTATTTGTGTAATCTGCTGTACATTTTTTTACTGATATAGATTATCATTGTGTTTTAAACATATCATATTTTTATGCCATGGCTTCATGGCTGCTGACATAATTGGTCGCTGAATATTATATAAATATAGCGGTGCTGTTCTGAATAGAGGGGGCAATTTTTAATAGATTTCTTTTCTTTTCTTTTTTTTTTTTCTTTTCTTTTCTTTTCTTTTCTTTTCTTTTCTTTTCTTTTCTTTTCTTTTCTTTTCTTTTCTTTTCTTTTCTTTTCTTTTCTTTTCTTTTCTTTTCTTTTCTTTTCTTTTCAAATTCATGTCCCAGACCCAGTCACATTTTCTTGGTTAAATAAATATTACTTATACTTACAGAATAAAAATCTATATTATATTTTTACACTAATAATGTAGTTAATGGGTTATTCTATTTATTAAAAAAGTATGCATTTAATCAGTTTAGTGTTTATAAGCATTTTACATTTATTCCAAAATAATAACTCAAGGCAGTAAAATTTAAAGGGGTCATCGGATGTTCACTTTTACATGTTGTTTGAACATTAATGTGTGTTGGCAGTGTATGTACACATCTACCCTATAATGAAAAAATCCATGCAGTGGTTTTTTATTAATCTGTAAAAATAATATCCCCTTTTTCAAATTGAGCC
Organism: Labeo rohita; assembly: GCF_022985175.1. NCBI lineage: Eukaryota > Metazoa > Chordata > Actinopteri > Cypriniformes > Cyprinidae > Labeo > Labeo rohita. Next base: position 23,758,846 of record NC_066885.1, on the reverse strand, counting down.
ATTCTCAGATGCCTGTCGTTGTGGCGTCACACCAACAGAGGCCGCTCCCACAATAGTTGATTGACATGAGCGTCTTACCTCAGACCCGCCCTACAACAGCTGTAACAGTCCGAACTTGATTGTTTCGATGCCAGAGAAGGGATGTAAATTAGACAAGAATATCTCCGATTGAGGTGTTGCTGGATGTAATAATGAACATAGTGGTGGTCATTTACTCCCAACATCTGAACCGCTGAAGATGCAGTGGATTACGTTTGTTTGTGAAGGGAATGCGCCTTTGCGTCTATGTTTGCGCAAATCATTCGTGATCTAGCTTCACCAACAGCACAAGCGAGTATAAGTTTTTGTTTTTTTATGAATCCCTGTAATCACCTTTCCTAATAACGTGCTAGTTAGCAAGTTTCGCCGCTAAACGTGCTAAATGCAGCTACAGTAAACATGCTCGTCATTCCACAGAGAGAAGAGAGGGGCGGGGCGAGCAGAGCTCATTTGCATTTAAAGGAACAATCCCTCAGAATTGGTTGATTTTTGCAGAGCTCATTTTGACAAGGTAAAAAGAGTGTTGTTTTACACAACCATTGTGAATTTTTAACCAAAGTATAGTATAAACTTTTCATTAAGACCTTAAAGAATCGTGTGGAAAATGGGCATCCGATGACCCCTTTAAACAATAAATTTGTATTTAAACAATTACATATTTTATTTATGAAATTATGTTTAGCTGTTCTCTTTCATAATAAAGTTGTTATTGGGATCATCAGTCATCAGAGCTCAGTAAACACTGGTCACAGATGCTGAGATGTACCTTTTAGTTTCACCAAGCTGATTACTCACTAAAAACTCCCACAGATCATGTTTTAAAGCCATTTAAAGTCTTACTTTGATGTAACAAAGTAGTTATATCTAAGTGTGTGAGTTGTTTACTTACTTTTTTAAATTAACCTTTCCATTAACGCCATTATATTGTTCATTCAGACTGATTTGCGAATGCGCACAAACACAGGAGGTGGGATTTTTCGCATGAACCAATCACAGCTAAACATAACCAATCATATCTCGATGGAGGCATTGCCTCCTCTCACATGAATGACATTTCCACGTTCATTCACCACCAAACCCACGGCACGCTTTAGGGGGTCTGTTAAAACTCAGTGTGCTCGGGGGGGCTAGAGAGACGTGGACTCCCACTGTAACTTTATCGGCTGGTGTTGCTGTTGGTCAGTGTTTTAGAAAAACAAGTGAGTTATACGCTTTTAATGTCATGGTTTGTAATATTTGCGTTGTTTTACTTTTTTTTTTTTTTTTTTTTCTCATCCAATTTTTTACGAGACCCTTCCCTCCTTGAATGAAATGTCCCTGATATCTGCTAGACGCACATTTTTTTTGATAAGTTAAGCCTTGGTGCTCATTCAAGTGATGCAGGTTTAAGCCCTGCCTGCAACAAAACATTTCTATCAATCTCACCCTGATAACGCAAAGTGCAAACCTTAAAAAATAAATAAAGGACTCCAGAACTGTAGCTAGGTAGCAGTGTGTGCATTTAACAATCTGTCTTTCAAAAGGGAAATAAATGTCCAACAAAAAAAAGAGAGCCACACAGTGTCACTAAAGTATTGCCTTTGGTATCTCAGGCATATTTTATTGCCTCTGTGAAGTAGTCCACCTTGTCAGTCAGCAACACAACTGCAGCAATTACGTTCTCGTCAAGTGTCACCTGTCTGTACCCCTGTGGGCAGAGTTCTGTGGAGCAGTCAGCCATTTAGATGCTCCAAATGGTTGTTTAGTGCGTAGAGAGCTTACAGCATGGAAGAGTGAACAAGAAAAGACTTAAGTGCGACTAGAAGCTCTGCCAGTTTCTCTGTGTGTGTGTTGGGGTTGAGAGATGGGATTTGTTTTTTTCAAATTCAGATTGGCAGTCTAGTAATTCTACCCAAACAAAGTAGGTATTAACCAAGAGAGAGAATCAAAAGTGCTGTGCTTTGATGTATATTTGTTAAAAAAAAAACTATGGTCTTCCTGTTCTGAGTGGTTGCTAGGGCATTTCTAAATGGTCGCAAAGTGGTTACTTACTGGACTGATTCATGAGAAACGAGAAAGTCTGTGACGTTCCGAACCCTCTGATATGGCTTAGATCCCTCCTTCAGTGTAATTTACTGTATTTTTCACACTCTTTACGGTCTGCCAGGTGAAAATTGTAAGTCTGATTACTTTGAAAAGTTTAATAGGATTAGGATGTTGAAATCCCTAACCCATAAAACCTGTGAGCAATAGTAATAGTGATGCTTGGCTGAGCAACCACCACTAATAAGACAGTCTTGCAAATGTAATTCAAAGCAGGTCAGATTGATTTTTTTTATTTTTTCTTTATTTTTATTTTTTTGCTTGCCTGACAGTCACTGCTTGTAATTATTCATTTCAGTTTCATTTCAAATCTTGTACTGAATTAATATTGTGTATTTATTGAATTTACCCCTGATATATACTCTTTATGGCACTGTACAGTATCCTCTAACCTCATCTGCCCTAGGCTTTCAAACATTTTGATACTGAACATCCCTAAATATTACGTTGAATAATTGGATTTCATGTTGTCATTAAAATATTGTCAGGAAAATACTTATTTTTCAACTATCATTAACACTTATCATGTAGGTTTTCCGCAAAACTGTACACATCTTTGTTAAAAAGTAGTGCTGTGAATATAAAAAAGAATATATATAAAAATAATCTCTCAATAGAACAATTAATCCTTAGAAGGGGGAATGAAATAGAAATGTTAACATTATTAGCAAATATAATATAATATAATATTTTTTTTTATATTATATTATATTATATTACATTACATTACATTACATCATAATAATTATTATATCTGAATTATATAAATAATATTTAAAACATTTTTTTCATGCTAAACTGTTTTTACAAATATCATAATGTTATTCTTATTTTATAGTTCTTTGAGAAGTCGCCCCACATGACATTTTGCAAAATGCCTTAATTGGTTTAATTATCCAGTATTTCAAGAGAATCCCCCCCCTCCTCGATACATCATTTGGGTCTACAGGGGTCCTGTCTGTGATATCTACTTTTTTTATTGGTTGCACCAAATGACCAAGATCTGTTTTTCTTTTTTTTTTTTTTTTTTTTTTTTTTTTTTTTTTTTTTTCTTTTCTAGAAAATGCAATAATAATCATTATAAAAGTTTATCAAACTACTTTAGAAAGCGGTTTTGACAGCCCTACAAATACATTTGCATTTTAATAGAACTGAAACAGTATGAAAATTATCACAGATGTTTATTGTTATGTACTGGAAATGTTCAAAAAGTACTGACAAATAAATTGTTTTACCAAGTTTAATATTTAAAATCAACAAACAACAAATATAATTAGTCTTGTTCAAATGTTCAAATGTTCAAATAAAGCTTTGAAAAGGTTTCATAAAATGATAAACCTCACATTTCAGCCTTTAAATATAGAAAAAGGAGAACTCAAAATGTTAACTAATTAATGAATGATTATATGCATTTCATCTGCGCTATTAATAATTCTAGTTAACTGTTCTGAATTGTTTAAATGTGTAAAATCCACACAAGCTTGTTTTTCATCAACCATTCAAATTCGGTCCGTTTTTTTGGCCAGACAAAACTTGCACACAGTCAGTGTAACTGTATGTAAATCTGCTCTCTGACACTAGGTGGCGCTTAAGAAACAGCAGATTTAGAGCCGTTTCCTGTAACCTCCATGAACAAAGCAACACTGTGATTAAGTACACTTCTTTAGTAGGTATGGAGCAAAGATGAAAACAAAATATCATCGAAATCTTTTGTGAATATACAGTTGAGGCCAAAAGTTTGTATCCCTCTTTCAGAATCTTCCACAAATAGTAGTACAATTTATAAAAATTACGCTGTTCAAAAGTCTTTACATTCACTTGATTCTTAATACTGTGTTGTTACCTGAATGATCCACAGCTGTGTTTTTTTTGTTTAGTGATAGTTGTTCATGAGTCCCTTAATTGTTTGTCCTGAACAGTTAAACTGCCTACTGTTCTTCAGTAAAATCTGTCTGGTCCCACAAATTCTTTGGTTTTTCAGCATTTTTGTATATTTCAGTTCTTTCCAAGCAATGTCTGTGTGATTTTGAGATCTATCTTTTCACACTGTGGACAACTGAGGGGCAACTATTACAGATGGTTCAAATGTTCACTGATGCTCCAGAAGGAAAAATATGCATTTAGAGCTGGGGGTGAAAACTTTTGAACATGGAGATGTGTACATTTTTCTTTTTTTGCCTAGATGTCATATATATATATTTTGATTTAGTACTGCCCTTCAGAGGCTACAGAAGATACATGTTTCCCATATCAAAAATTAAGTTAAATTTACCCTGATCTTTAAATTCAAAAAGTTTTCACCCCCCAGCCTCCAGGTTTGAACCTTCTGTAATAGTTGAGTCCCTCAGTTGTATTAAGTGTAAAAAAGGTGGATCTCAAAATCATTCAAAGTTCTCTTTCATGTTTTATTGCGCTTCAACTGTCAAATACACACAAGTTTATGTTAAAAACACACAGGAGTTACAAAACCAGGCAGTTATGTCTTTGAGGGTAAAACAGCTGGGAAAGAAATGGCATGGAAATATAATAATCTTGTCTCCTCTAAGGCTGGGACTCTAAATAGTGTAGTCTCATAATATCATTGTGCCTGCTGCACCCATGGGCTGGAATGAGAGTATAGTTCTTAGCCTAGAAAATCGCAACTTTTCATTTTCTGTTGGTCTTAGTACATGATGTAACTACAAAAGGGTCAAGTTTTAAATAGGAAAAATATCGAAACTCTTTGATCATTTTTGAGCAAGATGCTAACGGTCTAATCTAATTCAATGATCTATGCTAAGATATGCTAAAAGTGCTATAGCCAGACCCAGAGATCGGCTGAATGGATTTGAAAATGGTAAAACTCAACTGTTTAACTCTAGGGGAGTTGGAAAATTAGCCTATTTTCAAAAAAAGAGGAGTGTTCCTTTAAAACTTTGCTTTATGCTGGACAGTTTTTATTTATCCTTAGTTGTTCAAATCACTGCAAAAGAAGCCCGGCCTCAGAATATTCTGGATTATGTGAGGTAAAAATGCACAGCCGCAGTTATCTAGTATGTCATGTGTCTGCGATGGATTGACATGCGTTGCACGTATCAGACTTATTACTCAAGAGACTGAATGTGAAATTTCCATTTGATTCCACCACAGAGCAGTTTACATTTGAAGAAACATGTTAAGAACTTGCCCCAGAAGATTGTCCTTCTAAAGCATTCGCTGTGATGCTTTTTGATAAAATCCGCCATCTGGATTCTGTGCAACCAATTGTTACGTCTGGTCATGCTGTCCTTGTAATGCTCAGCTTTTAATATTGCATCACAGGTGTTGCTCGGTGTTAAAAGCATCAGAGTAAAGATTGAATCTGGGTCACTTTTCACCACTTGCACAGCGCTCTGGAACGTCAGGAACATTGTCAAGTATTAATGAAGGGAACGTCCCTGCAGGGCTGGTGTTTGTCAGACGAAATTACATACATTCAGACGGAACGGTGGGATTTAATCTTTCAGATACCTTCTGGACATATAGGAAGCAACATACAGGAGCCGTCTGAAAATATCTTCATGATGAGAAGCAGAACTAGCTGAGCAGACAAATGGAGAAGATTTCATCTATATGCATGTTGTTGCAGTAGACTGCTGTTCATTGATTAGTTACATTGTGTGAGAGAGGGGAAAAAATGAGAATGTTTTAAAATGGCAAGCGTGAAGATGCATAGGGGCTTTTTGAAAAGCTTCATGAAATGATTTATTCTATTGTCTGGATCATAGTCACCAGAGAAAATGCTTTTCAATGACCTGATAACACATTCTGTTGTGCTGTTGTCACCAGATGCATTTGTATGTGTGAAAAGCTGTACTGCAGCCAAACATCAGTAATGCCAGTGTGAAAAACCCCAAGCCTTTGATTTATTAAAGCAACTCGATGTCTCTTTTGGCCTTTGTCTTTAAAATGCATATTTTGTGTATGTTTATGCTTTGAAATTTCTTGGGCTGCAGCTTCTTGTCCCTGCGCTGAGGTTTTGTTTGAATGCTGTGGAAAAATAATTCTCAGTCAATTAAAAGCCATTGATAATACAGAAGCGCTGCGTGCGCCAGGGCACAGCGTGGAGCAGCTGATCAGAGGGAGGGATTTGTGCTACCATGGGAAAACACTGGAAGTAGATCTTTTTTTTTTCCCGCCTTGTGTCTTACTGAAGTTTAAATAAGCCTGCAGATTACTTAAGGGCCTTTAAATGCAAATTAGGCAACACAAAGCCAAGCCTGAAAGCCTTATCGTTTGCCCCGCAGATTATAGACTGCCTAAAACATGATTTTGGCTATTGGCCCCCTAGTGAGCTTCTGGCCAGGGGGTTTCTACACCATGAGCCATGTATGGATAGATTCATCCGCTGTGGCTGTGCCAAGACCAGTTGTAGCTCTGATAAGAATAAGCAGCAGGTATCTGGGGGGGAATATGCATCTGCCAGCACGTTCATATGCTTTGTCTGTACATGCAATGTATATGAGTTTGTTGCATTTAAAGGGATAATTCACCCAAAAATGAAAATTAGCCCATGATGTACTCACCCTCAAACCATTCTTGTTGTATGGGACTTTCTTCATACAGATCAATACATTCGGCGTTATATCAAAAATGACCTGGCTCTTCCAAGCTGTATATTGGCAGTGAATGGATGTTGAGATTTTGGAGCAAAATAAAGTGCATCGTTTATGTAAAAAAAAAAAAAAAAAAAATCCATATTTAACACTTAAACCGCTATATGGACTAGTATCTGTAAATATTAAGCCACAAAACTACTATTTAAATATGAATCCTGCATGTTCTGTGTGTCTCTGTGTTTATGATTGGCGTAGACACGCGGATTTGTTTACTACACAGCCTGTAAGGCGCGTGACGCTCGCTGTGACTTCAGCGTCTGCCGTCTCTTTTTTTTTTCAGAACTGCTCTAAGTGTCATTTCTTGAGCATTTGACCATTCCATTTGAGTAAAACTAACATTATATCAGATACAGGCAGAACTGTAAAGGTAGTCACGGCAACCCGTCAAAATAAAAGTCTGGTTTAAGACATTGTGCCAGAAATATATTACTATTGTTCAGTAGAATTTACATAGCCTACTACTACTACTACTACTACTAAAATTAAACAAACATTATTTTTTAGGGTATAATCACACAACATTTCTTCCATGTTTTAATTTAATAGTAGCTAAATCCCCTTTGTTTGCCAAAAAATAAAGTTTGCTTAATTTTCAATAATTAAAGGGGTCCTTTTATGCTTTTTCACTTTTTGAATTTTAGTCAGTGTGTGGTGTGTATCTTTGGGTATAAAAAAGATCTACAAAGTTACAAATCTCAAAGTCCACTCCAAATGGAGATATTTGATAAGGGATGAGGTGGGGGATTACCCTAACTATGCAGCGCGGAGAGCCGCTTCAAAGAACCGCAGCGCGGCAGGTATAAACAGAAGCATTGATTCAGAGCAGTAACGCACCGTAGACATGTGATGAAACAGCAAGCTAACATGAAATACTGAGGAAAACTAAAACTGCTGTTAAGTACACCTTTTATATTTTTTTTCAGGTTTGTGGTCCTGAGGTCCTGTCGTCTGCATTGGAGGTGTATCGGAGTGCTTTCTTGTGATTGCCGTTGTAGCGGTGCTAACAACAGGTGAGCTTTCGTCAACTTAACTGTTACTAAATTAGCCAAATTAGCCACAGGTAGCTGTTCTCCACTAACTCACAGAACGGGTTGACGTTTTTAAGGGGTCATCGGATGCCCATTTTCCACAAGTTGATATTATTCCTTAGGGTCTTAATGAAAAGTCTATAATATACTTTGGTTAATTCTCAATGGTAGTGTGAAACAACACCCTTTTTACCTTGTCAAAATGAACTCTGCAAAAATCAACCCATTCTGATCGATTGCTCCTTTAAATGCAAATGAGCTCTGCTCGCCCCGCCCCTCTCTACTCTTTGTGGGGTGACGAGCCTGTTTACTTTAGCGTTTAGCCACGAATCGTGTTAACTAGCATGTTATTAGGAAAGGTGATTGCAGAGATTCATAAAAAAAAAACCCTTATACTCACTTGTGCTGTAGGTGAAGCTGGATCACAAATGATTTGCGTGAGCATAGACACATTTATGTAGATCAGGAGACGCATTCCATTCACAAACAAATGTAATCCACTGCATCTTCAGAGGTTCAGATGTCGGGAGTAAATGACGACCACTATGTTCATTATTACATCCAGCAACACAACACCCCAATCACTCAATTGGAGATATTCTTGGAGGTCGGACTGTTACAGCTGATGTAAGGAGGATCTGAGGTAAGATGCTCATGTCAATCAACTATCGTGGGAGCGGCCTCTGTTGATGTGATGGCACACCGACAGGCATCTGTGAATGGCTCGATTTGAAAAAGGGGATATTATTTTTACAGGTTAATTAAAAACCACTGCATGGATTTTTATAATTATAGGGTAGATTTGTACATACACTGCCAACACACATTAATGTTCAAACAACATGTAAAAGTGAACTTTGCATCCGATGACCCCTTTAAAGAGAGGAACGTGCGCATCATTTATCCTTGTTCTTGCTAAAAATATTTTCTCATAACGTGATTGCAGTTTAGTTTAAAGATGTGTTACTGTGTTAATAATAATAATAATAATCCATTGTCAAGCTACTTTTATGATATCAACAGGATGATTATATAGCTCCCTGGAAGTTGAACCCATGACCTATAGCATGGTAGCACCATGCTATACTGTTTGAGCTACAGAAAAGCTGTATTGCGTATATGCATTGCACTTTTTGTATAAATTAATAGATCATCGTAAGCATCAATCCATTGACCTAAATATGCATCCCACTGCTATGAGTGGGGATAAATACATTTGCAGAAGACATAATTTGATCGTGTTACTGCAAGCTGCTTTATTAGATCCTCTTTCAACCAACAGATGTGTGTTTGAGCTTTGAAATTTCAGCTCTGATGAGTGTCCAAGCTCTTCAAACGCTCTAGTATGGTTTCTACATGAAAAGCATCTTGGCTAGTGGAGGTGATTCTGTTTGACTGACACTACCTCATGACTAAATGATTACAAAAGGCTGTTATGGTCATATTCCCGAGCCAGGGGAGGCCACAACCCTGCTGACTCAAAGAGCTAAATAGAGCCCAGGCCGATGTTTTAAGGAATTGCTCAGCATGTCCACACCTGGTACCGGTTACACAGAGCTAGAAAGCAACGGCGGTGCATTCGTGTTTCTTTCCCTGTAGAATTATAATTGCTTCACTGTGGTTCAAGCCTCCTCAGACTATCAGATGGAGACCGGACAGTGAGTTTAGTGTTTCGAGTACAGGTCAGAGACCTCTGGCAGGAAGCTAGAGGAAGAAGGATCTTGGCAGTGTAGTGATTTGCCCCTAGCAGCTGTACACGCTGTGTCAAGTTCGCTGTCACCCTCACGTCTCTGCTGCCTGATGTGCTGGGACTGGGAGACGCCGTGAGATGTCACATGGCTCTCAGGCCACGCTCAGGGAGTTCACCGTATGCTGTGACAGGTAGCATGTGCTCTCTGTCACGTTTGCCCCTCTGGAAAGGAGAGACAGACAAGATAAATGTTTGCTATGAATATCAAGGAGGTCTTTTGTTCGTCTGACATTGCTTTGTTGCTTTTAAACCTATACTGTATTGTACAAGCGCTGAATGGTGTATTAGGTTAAGCATCATGGAAGGAATATACATTAGTTATGAAAGCAAAAATATGCTTCATCTCTTAGGGAAAAGTACTGTTGCATGCATTTACTTGAGCTAATTTTCATACACAGTTGTTGTAATGCACAGATGTTGACCTAGATTTTGGATTTGGACAAAGAATGTAAACAAAAATGTTCTTAAACCCATAGAGATTAATTATAATTTCCATAGCTGCACTTAGACCCAAACATATACACTACCAGTCAAAAGATTTTGAACAGTAAGATTTTTTTGTTTAAGTCTCTTCTGATTACCAAGCCTGCATTTATTTAATCCGAAGTACAACAAAAAAACCTCTTTTTATTTATTTTAAAAAATACATTAATTCATGTGATCAAAACTAAATTTTCAGCATCATTACTCCAGTCTTCAGTGTCACATGATCCTTCAGAAATCATTCTAATATGCTGATTTGGTGTTCAAGAAACATTTTTTATTATTATTGTTATTATCAATCTTTAAAACAGTTGAGTACATTTTTTTTTTTTCAGGATTCGAAAGTCAGCATTTATCTGAAATAAAAAGCTTTGTAACATGATACACTATACCATTCAAAAGCTTAGAGTCAGTGTAATTTTTCTAAAAACGAAATTATTAAAATTAATATTTTTATTTAGAAAGAATGCTTAAAATTGATCAAAAGTGACGATAAAGACATTTATAATGTTACAAAAGATTTCTATATCAGATAAATTGTGTTTTTCTGAACTTTCTATTCATCAAAAAAACCTGAAAGAATTCTACTTGGCTGTTTTAAAAATAATAATAATAATAATAATAATAATAATAATAATAATAATAAATGTTTTTGAGCAGCAAATCAAAATATTCGATTTCTGAAGGCTGTGACAGGAGTTTTGCTAAAACTTCAGCTTTGAAATCACAGGAATAAATTACATTTTAAAATATATTCACAAAGAAAACAGTAAATATTTTTAATATTATAGTTATAATAGTTTTAATATTTTTAAATAGTAAAAATATTTAATTTGACTGTTTTTGCTGTACTTTGGATCAAATAAATGCAGGCTTGGCGTGCAGAAGAGACTTCTTTAAACATTAAAAATCTTACTGTTCAAAACCTTTTGACTGGTAGTGCATATCATATATCATATATCATATCATATATCAATATTTTTAAGTTTATATTTAGCATTTTATTTTATTTGTTTTTGTTTATTTTATTGTGAAGGCTAATGGATGCACATTTGGCAATATCTTACAGTAAGTTCACATAGATCAGCAGTATCCAAAGATATATAGTATTACATTACATATATTTGTATGTATGCATGCATTTATTATTTGCAGTTGCATTGCGTGTGTGTGTGTGTGTGTGTGTGTGTGTGTGTGTGTGTTTTATTTTATTCCTCCTGATGTCTGAAAAGAAGATATCTTACAGTATTAGAAGTGTTTCATTAATGCTGCATAATTAGAATAATTCATTGTTGAATCTTGCATAATTAGATCAATTCAGTGTAGAAGCTATATTAATATAATGTCGAAGTGAATGAAGCAACACTTGAAAGCGTTTTTTTTTCTTTCTCCTCCTTATAATGCAGCATGAATACCAATAGACAGAACTACCTTTTAACGGAGTCAGAGCTTAAGAAATTTCAAATCAATTTTTTTTTTTTTTTTTTTTTTTTTTTTTTTTTTATTGTACTTGGCACCCACTTTTAGGTTTGCCAAAAGGTTAGCTATTCTAAAACTGCAATTAGTTTAAATGAATGGTACGTAATGTAGCATTGTGTGACCTGTTAGGATGGCAGGAATAAAAAGAATGGATAATGGTGGTAGATTGGAGAGGCCATTAACTAGATGATGAAGATAAATGTGAGAGTAGAAGACATGCCGCAGCAGAGGCTTTAAGTTCCTATCCCACCCTAAAATGCATTGGAAGTAATTAATGTTATTATAATCCTCTATGGGGTTTAGGGTCATTATGTGAACTTTATTTTTACTGTTTTCAAACTGAATTACTGTTGCATATACATAATTCAGTGAAGAAGAGTCTAAGTGCGGCTCGGGCTTTAGGTTAATTTTGTTGCTAATATAGTGCTGGTTTAGCTTTCAGGCTGATCAGGAAAGCAGGAAGCACTTCTTGGATATATGCAGTCAACTGGATCTCTTTTCTGACCTGGTAGAACAGAGAAAGAAAGACGTTCTTGAAAACAAAACTCCTTAATTAGATTGAATAAAGCTTTTTCTTTGTTATGAAGTTACGGTTGAACACATGGACTATTTTAACAATGTTCTTACTATGTTTTTGCGCCTTGAACATGTTGTGTTGCTGTCTATGCAGGGTTGGAAAGCTCTCAGATTTTATCAAAAATATCTTAATTTGTGTTCAGAAGATGAACGAAGGTCTTACAAATTTGGAACGTCATAAGGTGAGTAATTATTGACAGAATTTTCATTCTGTATGACATTTTTAGAGTCATTAAATTGAAACTTTTCTTAAGTTGTATGACATTTTTTTCAAAACCATCCTGAATACAAAACCCCCCATAACTTTCTGAGGATGAGGAGATGCTAGCACATGTACAAAGTGGTGGAAAACACACGATTTCAATCACGTCTCATCTAGATGGACCGTTTAGTCACAACTGGCATCGGCATCATTTGTATTACATTAACCTCTGAAATGCGTTGAGGTAGAACTTCAAAGCAACTCAACACTTGATTACGCTAAAGCGGTAATTGGCTAGTTAAGTACAAAGCTTTTGCGTCCTTTAGTTACATTGTTAAGAAGAATTAATTGCCCTTCTGTGGCATGAGTTACACTGTAAAACCTACTGTTTGTCACACCATTCTCGATGCTATTCTCAACAGAGCAAAGCAGTCTGGATGCAATTGTGTCTAAGGTCAGTCATTATCGGAGGAATCAATTTTATGTGGAAGTTTGTCCAATTTTCTGCAGTGCTATCATAACATTGTATCTCTTGAGGCGATGCTCTCGATGGTACATGCTGCTTTATCGGCGTTTATCACGTCTTCCCCCTCGTAAAAGTCAGCTGACTGCCGGATTTGGTTATGTTAAGAACGAGGTGTAATCTCTCCCTAAATGTCGAGGACGCATCCAGTTAGTGGCGTGGGGGCCTTGTAAAAGTGCCTAGCGGGACTTCAAAAGTAATGACCGTCGCTCGCGAAAACAGTCGAAGCCCACTCCAAATCACTTCCTTATGCGTCCGCCGGAGCACTAATGAAATCTTCGGAGAGAAGTGGAAGTTGTCTGCTCCGGATAATCTAATGTGAGAGGGCATTGCGAGACACGATGCATCAAGCTACAGGAGCCCAATATGAATCCGCTCCCAATTTTTTTCTATACCATTATCAGTGGGCAGAAAGGAGCGGGAGTGAATTAATGAGTGGAAGATTTATTTGTTTGCTGTATGGACTGTAAAACAGTAAGAGCAGTGTTGGCCCGTGCAGGCCTCCTACCCCTAGGGTACAATCAAACCCTGGCAGTAAATCAATAGAGCTGGAAGAGGTTTTTATAACCAGAGTTTAACACCCTGCTCTAAGTGCTTCAGGTGACAGGTCATTTGTTCATTAGCAGGACTTATCGCAATAAACAGTGGCAAGTCCAGTTGTGCAAGAAAGAGAGATGAAGAAAAACAAAAAGAAGAAAAAAAAAAAACAATAAAAAGATTACACGGATAGCATCTGGGTTTAATAAACCGAGTGGCAGTGGTTTGGTGTCCAGAAGCTCGAAATTAAACACAATGCAGTTATTTTGTGACTTAAACTAGGATGGCATGGAATCAGGCTGTGCTTGAAGTTGTCGCCCCGGACCGGATGTGTTTACAGAACATTCCTATGCGCTGATGACCGGTCGGCTGCTAATAAAGATCATCTGTTCGATAACTCAACCGTTGTCGGGAAATGCTCATGATTTTAATCAATGTGAATTGTTGGGGACTTAGGTGAGATTATTATAAAGATGTCCAGATGAAACTTCTGTGCAGCATAACACAATCACAGCCAATCAAAAAATACTTGTAGGGGTGGGTGATATACCGGTAAACATGATTAACTGGTGGAAGTTTGTCAGACGGTGCTCAAGTGACGTTGTTGTGCGACATGGTCACTGAAACATAATGTTTGCATGTGTTATTAAGCATTGTGGTTTAAAAACAAGTGATTTTAAGCCATTAAAACATGATCAGCAGTGCAAAATAACTCGTTTTGCTATATTTGTGTGCTGATTAGTGTGCACAGTATTACATTATTTTTGCCGCTTTATAGGCCTTTAATGGTTAAATACGCATACTTGTGTGTCAAAATGACCATCTTTGCAAGTATCCTCGTAAACAAAGTAATTTAGGTCTTAAGCGAAAACAAACAGCTGAGAAAGAAAACACATGTAACTGTATATTTGATCCGGGTAGCTCTTAAAGTGACAGCAGTCTGATATTCCTGATGTCTGTCATTCATGTTAATCAAACCACAAAAGAGAGAAAATATCTCACTGCTCTTGGCTGCTAAATCACTTTTATAACTTTAATAAGAAGAAATATATATTTGATTTACACAGTGAAGAATATGTAGTGTTTTTATACATTTGATTACTGTGTTCAATGTGTGCAGCATTTTTTATTTATTTGTTTCAGTGTAGTTTTTTTAGTCCTATTGCTTGTAATTAGTTTCTGTAGTTTGGTTCATTTGGTCCGGACCAAAAAGGAAACATTTGGTCCTGGCCTGCTTAGTGTTCACACTGACATTTTTGACAGTGAACCTAAAGATACGAACCTAAAGGCATAGTTTTTCACGTTCACAACCTGATTGGTCGGGTTGAATGACATATATTTCATGACGGAATTCACCAAACACCCCAAACAAAAGGAATTAAAGCAATAAATGCGAATTAAATCAAATCATTCACTGATCAGTCTGCTCACCACTGCTTTAAGTTGAATACACCCAATGCCGTCTGCTGGACTAAGCGTGCTCGTTGCGCATATGATTTTATTTTCACTACCTGCGAACTCACAAAGACCTCATAAAAGGCATTTTACCTCCTCTTTGCTCCATGTTTGCCTTTTGCTCATTTTGTTTTGGATACACCTCTTGTTCCCTTAGAGAAATCATGTCGCACAGCGTCGCATCTTGTCATTACTCTGTTTTGGTTCAGTTAAAAGTATTTGGTCCGTGTTGCGTTCATATTTCATTCGAATCACACCAGACTTCGTTTGGAAGCGGACCGAGACCCATCTTTTTAGCGGTCTCGGTTTCCTTGTTTGGTACGCACCAGGGTTCGGATGGCAGCGTTCACACTTATTCCAACCGCACTAACAGAGCAATCGCACCAGGGTTCGTTTTAATCTAAACAAACATGACAAGTGTGAACACACCCTTATTCTTATTTAATCAATAGTCAAAGTACGAGAAGATACGATTTTATTGCTTGTCGCTCAACATGGACATGGTGTGATGCAACTACAATGTTTTGCCCAGTGATGGTTCCATTTAAAAGTGCGTTAAAGTGCACTTAGTGAAGCGTTATGGGCAAAAAAGTCCATTGTTTATTTTCAGTAGTTTGGCGATGTATGAAGCACTGCTCACATAGAAGTCACTTTCTAATCATGCAGCTTTCTGGTCATTGTGGTGAATTCACATGACCAACTTGAACCCATTGCGAAATCATGTGGGAAATCTTTCGCTGTCTCACACAATTCCCAAAAAGGATTCCTAGCGAAAATTCGTACTGTAAATGTGACTTCACCTTTAACCCTCTGGGGTCTGAGGGGGTTTTGGGGCCCTGGAGAAGTTTTGACATGCCCTGACATTTGTTTCTTTGTTTTCTTTCTTCAATTTCTTATAAACATGGTTAGGTGTGGTTTCACTATATTTAGCACAAACTGGGCTACAGTAATATGTAATCAGCATGTATGTATACATTTTTATTTCTGAAAAAATAAGCATAATGCATAAAAAAGCAAAAGTGGTTTATCAGTTCATCAGGTCCTTGCACACGAAGTCCGAAATTTTCGCACGTTACAAAATAAATATGAACCCATGTTGTGTCAATCACGTTTGCACACTGCCTCCAAACGTTTTGACCGTTATATAAAAAAAAATGGATCGGGTTCAATTTTCTGCATTTTTCACATCCGTAGCATTTTTCGCGTCTGTAGCAAGCATTTTGAGAGGTGTTTTGACAATTCATAGCCATTTTGACGCTTTGTGTAAGGCTGTTGAACCACTTCAGCTTGTTCATGCATTTAAAAAAATCTGTACTTTTCCTATTTGGCCAGTTAATCATTTTAACGATTTTCATATTTTTAGATCTATATTGGTTCTTGATAATGTTTCCAAGATGCAGTGTGTTTTTAAAGGGATAGTTCACCCAGAAATTAAAATTTAATTACTCACCCTCATGTCGTTCCAAACCCGTAAGACCTTCGTTCATCTTCGGAGCTCAAGTTAAGATATTTTTGGTGAAATCTGAGAGCTTTCTAACCCTGCATAGATGGTAACACAACTGACTTGTTCAAGGCCCAGAAAGGTAGTAAGAACATCGTTAAAATAGTCCATAACATTATGGTTGAGCCACTGATGTCACATAGACTATCTTAATAATGTCCTTACTACCTTTCTGGACCTTGAACGTGGTGGTTGCGTTGCTGTCAGGGTCAGATTTCATTAAAAATATCTTAATTTGTGTTCTGAAGATGAACAAAGGCTTTACAGGTTTAGAACGACATGAGGGTGAGTAATTAATTACAGAAATGTTATTTTTGTGTGAACATTTTTTTTATTTTAAAAGGTTATGTATAATTTTTGGGCTGCCATTTGATGGCCAATGTAAACTTTAGGTCATTTTGCAAAATCATGTGAAATACAGAGAACCTAAATACTGTATGTTCTAACAGCTGCAGGTCAGGCGCATAACAAAGAGCACAAACATCCTCTTAGGTCTTGCAGTGAGACTTGTCAAAGTCTCAGAGGCACAGTCACCAGCAGAAGGAAACTTTGAATCACGAATGTAAGTCATGTACGACTTCAGCTTTATTTTTGATGGACAAAATGTTTCATTTCAAAATCTCAGTTCTTTTGCATCTGTATTTTACAAAAGGGTGCGATATGAAAGGCTTGACTCAATTATTTCACTGAGGCTAGGATTTGGCGATGGTCTGCGGACCATCACTGAGTTTTATAAGGATGATAAAAGTCTGGCGCTTGGCGAAGCCGGATTTTACAAAGGTCACTCTTAATGGATGTGTTTCCACAGATTTGAGAGAGCACATTTCAACATTTATGAGATTTCTCTTTGATGCAAGCCCCATGTTTGGGTACATAAGGAACTTGAGATGAAAAGATTCCTCTGCTCCACATCACCGTTCGTGACACATCACCGGCTCAAAAAGACATGATTTCAGCTCTCATTTGCAGCCGCCATCATCATCCTCAACTTCTCTCTTCTTCTTGTGACGAATTCCTCAGAGCCACAAAGAGCGAGGGAAATATATTGCAGTTTATGAGTCTCTCTAATGTACTCCAACTTTAGGAGAAATTCTCATTGTCTCTCCAGAGCCCTGTAATTTGTCACAACTGTCAAGACAATAAGACAGCACAGAGAGCATAGATTTCTGTTTAAGTTCTCCCTTCAATAATGCAATAGATTTCCAAGACTGTGTGATTTTTCTGCTTTTCCCCTCTGCTTCCCACAGGAAGAACAAACAGTAGCCGTGTGGACTAACAGATATAGAGGCTTACATCCTTCAGAGGATTTCATCATTTTTATCCAGACATTCATAGATCAGTGGGATGTCCTTATCGCCTAATTTTAAGGCAAGAAAATCCAGGTGACGAATAGATATCACCATACTTTCCACAGGATTGATTACATTAAGGATTGCAAACTTTTGTTGTTGTTGTTGTATTACAAGCTTTTAAAATGTTGTTTAAATATGCACACGAAATGAGGCATGTTCTGATTAAATATGTATGCATTTACATACATTTGCAGAACAGAAATCTGAACATTTGTTCAAAATCATTGTCCCATAAATCAGAAAATACTCTCAAAATATTTCAGCGTTCTTAGGAATAAAATGATTTGTGAAGTCAGGCAAATGATATATGAACAAGCCTTTTAAATATAGATGGGGAAAAATCTGTAATGTTTGGTGTGTGTAAGCGCTACTGAAGTGGAGATTTCTGAATTTGTTTACAACATAAATCTACAACTGTTGTTGTTGTTATTATTATTATTATTATTATTATTACATATAAACAATAGGGCTGTCAGTCAATTAATTTTTTTTATCTAATTAATTACATGATGTTTTGATTAATGCAATGAATCACAAAATAAACTTTACATGACAAAATATCAAGTAGACATTACAAATTGTAGCTTTAGAAAGACATTTTATTTGATTCAACAAAGTTTATCACACATAAGCATTTAGGCTTCAACGGCCTAATGTAAACTATGGAACATCAAAGAAGATACTTGAGAAACATTTCAGTATTTTTGGTTCATATAATGAAAGTCATTGGTGCAGGTGGCGGTAAATGTCTTTGAGTCATTCATTCATTTGATTCGTTCAAACGGCTGATTCATTCAGGAATGAAGTAAATGGCTCTCTTTATGAATGAGCCTTTGAATCATTGATTCACACGATTCGTTC
>NC_066885.1:23565341-23735341 GCF_022985175.1 Labeo rohita | reverse complement strand
TGTAATAAAATTCCTTATCTGCAGGTATCTAAAAAAATGGGGTTTGGACAGGGAAAAGTTGTGCACAAGCTCCTCAAATGAACAATAAATATTGTTTAAAAATAAATCTTTGAAGTACCTAATTCCCTGATCTTCCCATGCCAGAAATGCAATATCTATAAAGGATGGGGGGAATAAACAGTTGGAGACAATAGGACCAGCAATTGAAGCAGCTTGGAAACCAAAATGCCTCCTGAAATGTAACCAAATTTTTAACATATGCACATACGTTTGGTGCAGGCTTCCTCCCCTTTCACCCACACAGGCATTGACTGTGAATCCCAAGCTGATACCCAATACACAATTTTTTGAATATTGCTTGCCCAATAATAAAACAAAAAGTTAGGCAATGCCATCCCTCCTTGGCAAAAAGGATTTTCCAATTCGGGGGGGATTTACACCCCCACAAAAAGGAGCTTATTAACTTATCCAGGTTAGAAAAAAATGTTTTCTTATGAAAATAGGTATATTTGAAAATAAGTATAAAAAGCGTGGCAGAAACATCATTTTAATCAAATTAATACGGCCAGCCAAAGAGAGAGGTAAGGCAGACCTTTTCTTAAAATCATGGTTGTGACGTTTTAGGAGTGGGGAAAAATTGGCCTTAAATAAATTAATGAAATGAAAAAAATTGTTTGTACGAACAGAGGCTACTGGGACAAAATATAAAAGCTTGATCCAGGAAATCATATTTTCAGGAAAGCCAAATTTCTTGAGAGTAAGGAAAAGATACTCCCACTCCACCCCATCGAACGCCTTTTCGGCATCGAGAGAGATAATGGCTTCTGTGGTGTCTGAGTGTAAGTGTGTGTATATTACATTAAACAAACACCGCAAGTTGTTAAAGGGGTTGCGTCCACCGATAAATCCCATTTGATCACTGTGAACTATAGTGGGTAGAATGGGTTCTAGACATAATGCAAGGGCCTTAGCTAATATCTTAAAATCAACATTTAGTAGTGAAATTGGTCTGTATGACTCTCAGAGAGTGGAGTCCTTATTTTCGTTTAACACAAGTGAGATTGATGCCTGTGTAAGAGTCAAAGGAAGGGAACCTCTCTCAAAAGCTTCATTATATACTGCTAAAAAAAAAGTAGACTCAGTAGATCTGAGAACTTAGTATAGTATAGTCAGCTTTAAGTGTTGAGTTGTACTAAGTAACAACTTAGATATTTGTGTTTGTTAAACTTAACAGATGGGTAAGTAACCCAGCTGACTTAAAATTTTAAGTTGAATCAGCTCAAATATCTAAGTTGTCACTTAGTATAATTTAACATTTCAAGTTGAATAAAGTTTTTCTTGAGTTGACTGAACTTAAAATGTTAACGCAGCCATGTTACAAATTATTTTAAGTTGACTTAACAAATTGTTTTTTTTTTTTTACAGTGTAGGAAAGCAATCAGGCCCAGGTGCTTTACCACTCTGCATAGCCACAACAGCTTCCATAATCTCCAGTTGCCTAATAGATCCCCCAAGCTCAGGACCAATACTGATAGTAGACAGATTTAGCTTCTCAAAAAAGAATAAAAAAAAGGTAAATAATTAGTATATTCTGAGGAATACAGAGCTGAGTAATATTAAACAAATCTGTTATTTATATATTGGGCATCTAGAACCAGATGAAGACTGAATTTGAGTTTTAATTTTGGAGACATCTGTCTCACGAGCTTGATAGGCCAATAATTTACTAGCCTTGTCCCCAAATTCATAAAAGGTCTTCAACAGTCTTTTCTCTTCTTGTGAAGTTGTCAATAATGTGCCATAATCTTATTTCTCTTAATTAAATTATTAATGCCTTTCACATTCCAAGTCACAAAATTTATCTCAGTTGCCTGGGGCTTATTTTGTCAGAAGGTAACAAATAATTAATTGACTAAAATGAAGCATAGAAAAAAAGTACGTTACATAAACAAGATACAACTTTAACATAAAGGTGTTCATTATGATGAACAGGTGCTTATTGAAAGCTGATGTGTAAAACACGTTGCACACAAACCCAACCCACCCCCATTCCAAAACCCATACAGTAACCATCAAAAAGCAAACATCCACTGGTTTATATTGTGCCATCACTTACCAGTTATCATTCCTGCTCTGTTGAACTGAAACTGACAAAGCAGTGCTGACTAACGATTAACAATTACGCCTATTGCAGGCGGTGCATTCACTATGCAAACGATATTAAAGGAACACTCCACTTTTTTTGAAAATAGGCTCATTGTCCAACTCCCCTAGAATTAAACAGTTGAGTTTTATCATTTTCGAATCCATTCAGCCAATCTCCGGGTCTGGCGGTAGCATTTTTAGCATAGCTTAGCATAGATCATTGAATATGATTAGGCCGATAGCATCTTGCTCAAAAATGACCAAAGAGTTTTGGTATTTTTCCTATTTAAAATTTGACTCTTCTGTAGTTACATCGTGTACTAAGACTGACGGAAAATGAAAAGTTGCGACCGATATAGCTAGGAACTATACTCTCATTCCGGCATAATAATCAAGGAACTTTGCTGCTGTACCAGCAGGCGCAATGATATTACGCAGCGCCTGAAAGTGACCAGCACTAAGTTTGTGTAGATGCAGAGTTGACGGCTGCGTAATATCATTGCGCCTGCTGCACCCATGGTACGGCAGCAATGTATAGTCCGTAGTCAAGTCACCAAACATTATCATTCATAGAGCTGACTGTCCATAATCGCGGAACATCCCAAATGAAAACAGTTCAAACAAAGATGGATTTGAATGTGTCCATTGAACAGTCAACCATGAACTAGTTCAGCATTACATTATTTGTCCACAGCGGGTGACAAAACACCCTGAATAAACTTGGTGGCTTGTTGAGGGGAATCAGTGAAAAGCCTCATACCATTGTGGGTTATTCGCAAGCGTGCAGGAAAAAGAAGGCCAAACTCGATACCGGCCTCCCTAAGCTGTGCTTTAATTGGGTTGAAAGCAGCTCTCTGTTTGACGACCTCCACACTTACATACTGGTAGAAGTGAATCCGAGAACCCTTGTATAGAAGCTGTCCCTTTTCACGCGTGAGCCGAAGAATTAGTTCCCTCGTCTGATAGTGATGTAGTCGGATGATAAAGGGTCTCGGGGCCTGGTTTGGTCTCGGCAGGGGGTGCAGGAAGTGATGCGCTCTGTCTGCCATCGGGTTTTGGCAAAGCTCTCCTTTCTTAAGACTTCGAGTAAGAATTCCTCCATAAATGTGGTCGGATGTGTGCCCTCAGATTGCTCAGGAATGCCAATTATTCTGACATTATTTCTCCTCGAGCGGTTTTCTAAGTCGTTGAGTTTAGCACTCATCCATTCGTTATCTTTCGACAAAGCAGCGCACATGGTTTCCAAAGAGGCAACGCGACCATCCACATCGGTGAGTGATTCTTCAACATCCTGAGAAGAAAAAATGAATATGATCAAAAGTAATACTCAAGAGCAGAAACTTGTGCGACTTCTAACTCCATCTTACCGGAAGTACCAGGACATTTTTTTAATATAACTTTGATTGTATTAGTCTAAAAGAAGACAGTCATATACACCTACGATGGCTTGAGGATGAGTAAATTATGGGGTCATTTTAGTTTTTGGGTGAGCTATACCTTTAAGAGAACTAATAGTTTTATTTTATGTAGACTTTTAGGTGTATATACTACTGTATATAGTGTAAATGCATCATTATCAGCAGTATCAGAACACGTTGCATCTCCTCATTTTTCAGGCCTGGCATCAAAAAACTATCGAAAATGCATCAGATTTCAGCTGAGAGAGTTGGTGTTCTCATTATCTATTCATCTCTATTTCAAATTAAATGCAGGGGGGGGAATCAGATGAATTTTGGTGGTCTGTGGCTGGGAGTGAAATGAACTGTGCTTGAGATTGTGAATGCGTGTCATGTCGATTCACACACACATCACTCAGGCTGACTCTGGCAGTGGCCTGTCTTGCTCTTATTTGTTATGTGAGTGCCCCTGTGCCGCCTTCTCGGAGTCTAATGAGCCTTTGATTGACAGCTGCTGTCTCTGAGCTCAGTGGGGCTCCTCCACTCACAACATCCTGTTGGCGGCTTCGCTTCTCCTTCCCTCCCATCCACCTTCCCCCCTCAGGAGCCTCCGTACCGATCAACCTAAACCCTGCTTTAAGCAGGAGTTGCGCTTCTGACTTGTTTCGCTTGCCCCCTCCCTGTCAGTGTGGTGAATAGTAAAACTATTGTCTTATAACCTTCTTCTTCCAGTCTGAAAATAATGAGGTGACGGATCTGTCCCTCTCTCCCTCCCTTACCTTCCTGTTTTCTGTGCATCAGCAACTCTCTGCACTTTTTTTCGCTGTGAAAGAGTATATTGGATGAGGCTGAAGTCATGTAAAGGTTATTTTATAATGGATAGGGTTTGATAATTGAACCTTCTTTATCTTCTAGACTTGGTGGTGTTTGTAGAACAACATCTGATATCAGTAGTCAAGCTTATTTACTTTTGTTTGTGTGGTAACATATTCCTTTATGTCAGATAAATCATAAAGTATTCAAAATTGAGAAGTTCTGACTGCCAACTGGCATTTTGTCATTTTCCCAAACTTAAACTTAAGACTGTTTTTCGAAGGAAGTGACCCCATATGAGAATTGATGCGTTGTTATATGAAGAAAGAAAAACATTTTTCCATTGGGGAGATGTTTGGAATTGCAAAGTCAGCATTTGATGTGGCTCAAAAGACTGAGAGATACATACTTGGTCAATTTTTAATATATTCCAAAGGAAGATCCAGAGGCCTGATGGGAAATAAACAATGGTTTAATGTGGACAGCAGAACCTATCTGCTACAGGCAGGGGAAGTGCAAAATTGAAAGAACAGACTTTTAGAAACCCAAAACTCCAGTAAAATATCGTCCTGTGAGACTTATAGACTTCAGCTGTGATGTTTACGCTTTAGAGTTTAAGTAAATATGGAATGCTTTGTAACTGGTGTGTCCACATTTAGATGGGTAGACTTTGACAGGGCAAGTAGATTTCATCACCTTTGTGAGTTTTCAGTAGAGCAATAGATTGTTTTAAACAGGTCTATTGGAATATTCTCTGTTGACTTGCCTCTGGCAAATGGTATGGTATGTTGGTATGTGATAAGAAAACTGCTAAGGGAATAATTGCAATGAAAAGATTTGTTCATCTCATCATAAACTATATATAAAAGGTAAAGTGAAAATCGCTCACCCTCATGTCTTTTGAAACTTATTTGGCTTACTTGCTTTCTTTTGGCACACAAAAGGAGATATTTATAGCAGATTGTCCAGACTGTTGTTTTCCATACAAAGAAAGTGAACAGTGCCAACAATTGTTAAGCTCTGTTCACTAAATAACAGTGGCCTATTCCTCACACCAATAAATAGTCTGTTCCTCACACAAGCTAACATAAGGCTTCAGAAGAATTGGGATGCAGCCCACAGATTGTATTGACTACTTTTATTATGCTTTTATGGTGCTTTGTTGTCCTTTTTGGAGCTTGACAACCCCTGGTCCCCATCCACTTTCATTGTGTGCAAAATAGCTAATATTTCTGTCAATGAGGCTATATTTTATTAAAGGAATAGGTCACCATAAAATGAAAATTCTCTCGTTATTTACTTACTTTCATGGTGTACCAAACCCATGAGACTTTCATTCGTCCTTTAAACACTAAATTTATATCGAATGAAACCTGACAAATTTCTGTACCTCCACTGAAATTCTATTCTGCCAAAACTTTTAATCTTCAATACGTTTTTAAAAAGACACTGTAAACAGTCATTGGAATGGAGCATTGTTAAGTCTTCTGAAGAGACATGATTACTTTATTTAATAAACTCTGAGAACTTTATAGATTTAATGTAAGCTTCTGTTCATCAACACACATAGAGCACATCAGATATGGTAATCATAAGGTCATAGTCGAGCTTAGAAGATTGGTTCACTTCCAGAATAAAAAAATGTCTTTCTTTCTTCAGTCACAAAGAAATTAGTTTTTTTTTTTTTTTTTTTTTTTTTTTGAGGAAAACATTCCAGGATTTTCTCCATATAGTGGACTTCAATGGTGGCCAATGGGTTGAAGGTTGACTCTACAAGATCTCAGCCGAGAATTAAGGATCTTATCTAGAGAAACGATTGATCTTTTTTTTTTTTTTTTTTTTAATAAAAATGTATATATGTTTTAACCACAAGTTCTTGTCTTCCACTAGCTTGAGGTCACACATTACATAGTCATGTTGGAAGGGTCACGGATGATGCAGGCGGAAGTACTGACCCAGTATTTACAAAGCGAACATGCAAAGAAAGTCAAACGCCTTTTACAAAAAGGTAAAACAATGATGTTGGAGGAGCAAATGTGAGTTTTTCGCCCTACCCTACCTTGATGAACCAAGTACACAGACGAAGAACTAGCCACATCTGATTTTTCCAACCTGATTACATAATGTGTCAAGTTGCATATGCAACAGAGTTGGTGCAAGGCAACCATTTTTGGTTAAAAAGTATAGAAATTTTTATTTTTTGCTGCTTGATAAGACTCTCCTTCCTCAGTTTGCATTGTGTAAGCTTCACTGAAACTGCAATTTGGAAGTTTAAACCTTTGAGAACCATTGAAGTCCACTATATGGAGAAAAATCCTGGAATAAATCCTTAAGTTCTTTTCAACTGAATAAAGAAAGACATAAACCTCTTTGGATGACATGGGGTGAGTAAATTATCAGGAAATGTTTAATCCTGGAAGTGAACTAATTCTTTAAAGAAGCTCATAGTTGGTTTATATCTCTTGGATCATATCGACTGTGTTTACAATATGTTTATGAACTTTTTGAAGTGTCAGGCTTTCAATAGTGGGATAGAATGCTGTCAGGTTTAATTTGCTTAAAAATGTCTTTTAGAAAATGAAAAAAGTCTTATGGGTTTGAAATGACATGAGGGTGAGTAAATGGTGACAATTATAATTTTTGGATGAATTATCCTTTTCATTTTTGGTATTGCTTCACAATTGTAATGACATGAGGTAATTCATGTGTGGTGTTTGAATAATTCCGGTGTCTTGCAGAATTTATTTTGGATTTGCCTCAAGTTGCTTTAATGTCATTTTTTTTGTCTATATTACAATACATGTTCTTTTCCAAAACCTACAGTTGTGAGCAACACTACATGATCTCATTTATATGAACACCTCATAATTAACAGTTTTGGCCCTTTGTGTATTTCCAGAGAAGACAAATCAACTGTATGTAATCACATTCTAGAGAAATCTGATCTTCCAATGTTGTTGCAACAGTTTGCAGAGCTTTTCTATTTCAGCATGACAATGCTTCCCTGTGCGCAAAGCACAGTCCATAAAGAAATGATGTAGTGAGTCGTGATGTTGAACAACTTGACTGGCCTGCACAAAAGCCATAGGAGAACCCCACTCAACACTTTTGGGATGATTTGGAACATGAAGTGCAAACCAGAGCCTGTCACCCAGCATCAGTACTTGACCTCACCAATGCTCTTATGTACAAACTGGAGCAAATCCAACATCTAGTGGAAAGCCTTTCCAGAAGCGTTGAAGCAAATAAAGTATAATATGGAATAACATGTTCAGGAAGCACATATGGCTCAGGTGTTTGGGCATCCACAAACTTTTGCATATAGTGTTGATTTCAGTAGTTTGACATTGGCATGTTGCTAAGCTATCAACACTATACTTAAATAAGCATTAAAACAGGGATCCTCAAATCTGGCCCACAAAAATCCACTTTCCTGCATTGTTTAGCTCTAACCCTAATCAAACATACCTGAATAAGCTAATCTATATTTTCAGGATCATTAGAAAATCACAGGTAGGTGAGTTTGATCAGAGTTTGAGCCAAATTCTATAGCGCATTGGCCCTCCAGGGCAAGAATTGAGGAACTTTGCATTAAATTAACAAACTTTGGATAAACTTTTTAATGAATACTTTCAGTTATATAATCTCCTTGGGATTGCCTTCTCGTTACATGCAATGTTGCTGTAGAATTTGGCTAAAAGTACCCATCTCAAATATATTACCTACTTTTTGCATCAGGAGTGCTCCTGTGGTGCCTTAAAATGTTGTCTACTGTACATGTGCTGCTCACTGGGTTTTGGAACAGAGCCCATGTGACTGTCAGTTGACATCACGTTGCAAATTACACACTGCACATCTTGATCTTTGTTCACTCTTAGACTGTATAAATCATAATGAAGTCCTCATGCTCGATGTAAATGTGGCTTACATATCTGTGCAAACATGTTATATAGACACTGAATCGTTTGCACATGACGCAACCAAAGTATTAGACTTGCAAGCATGTTTGACTCGGAAACGCTGTCAGATTGTATACAGTATTTGTTAAATATACAGGAAAATATGATTATGCAGTTGAGTAAGCCAACAGATCGTCTGCTCCAAAACCTAGTGAGCTTTCTAGAGAGGGAGCATATTAAGGCATCACAGGCATACTCATGACAAAAATTCAACATGGAAAAATGTGGGAAGAATGTGCATCTACCTGCTCCAAAAACATACCTATGCTGTACATTTTATTCACTGCAGTGTCAAGCTAAAATGAACACTAGTGGGAGTAAAAGATCAAGAGTTTTTCTTCCTTGTAACACATTATGATTACAGGTCAGACTGATTAATAAAGACTTATTTTTGCACGGTTTGTTTCACAAAACCATGCTATGACCTCAAAACACTTTTACCATTCTGCATGATTTGTAAACTAACACATTTTGACATCTGCGTCACATAATCAACTACATATATAGCTTTTCTGACATGGTGAACTTGCTAGGTAGCTCACCTAGTAAACCAGTGCAGTTGCAATACAGAGCACTCAGGAACAAGTCCTGTAAAACTCTAATATTCTAAAATGCCATGCTTGCTTAGAAAATGTATTTTTACCTCACAGTTGTTTTTGTAAACACCATTGTTTATGGTTTATGTGGTGCTTTACTTTCAAGCACAAATAAACATTTTAATACCACTTAAAGGAGAAGTCCACTTTCAAAACAAAGATTCACATATAATGTACTCACACCCTTGTCGTCCAAGATATTCATGACTTTCTTTCTTCAGTCGTAAAGAATTTGTGTTTTTTGACGAAAACATTTCAGGATATAATGGACTGATATGGTGCCCCGAGTTTGAACTTCCAAAATGCAGTTTAAATGCGGCTTCAATCGATGCGGTTGTAAACGATCCCAGCCAAGGAAGAAAGGTCTTATCTAGCGAAACAATTGGTTATTTTCATAAAAATAATACAGTTTATATACTTTTTAATGTCAAATGTTCATCATGTGTTGCTCTTCTGGGTCATGACAGGTATGTTGAAAAACTCCCATCTCATGTTCTCCCTCAACGTCAAAATCGTCCTATATCACTGTTTTACCTTTTTTGTTAAAGATGTTTGATCTTCCTTGCATATTCACATTGCAAAGATTGGGTTGGAACTTCTGCAGTGATGTAAGATGATTTTGAAATGATTTTTGAAGTTGAGGGAGAAAATACGATCAGATTTTTTTTGACGTACCCTAACTGTCTTGAGCCAGAATACACAGAGTTCAGGGAGAGCAAGACAAGTGTTTGAGATTAAAAAGTAATTAAATCATATTTTTTGAATGAAAATAACCAAATGGTTTCGCTATATAAGACCCTTCTTCTTCGGCTGGGATTTGGGATAGTTTGAAGCCGCATTTAAACTGCGAGTTCAAACTCGGTGCACCATATCAGTTCATTATATGGAGAAAAATCCTGAAATGTTGTCCTCAAAAAACACAATTTCTTTACGACTGAAGAAAGAAAGACATGAAGATCTTGGATGACAAGGGGGTGAGTACATTATCTGTAAATTGTTGTTCTGGAAGTGGACATCTCCTTTAATGTACATTTTTTTTCTATGAACTGTGGGGAGGCTAACAACCAGCATATAAAACTTTGCCAGATTCATATTTATCTATTTTGGATAAAACTGAACATACTTTTGGCACCATTACTGGACAATTCACTTTGCTTCTTGCACATGTCATGACACTTTCAATGAAATATTTTGGAGAAATATGGTACTTTTTGAGCCTGAGCTCTTTTTTTTGTTTGTTTGTTTTACTGTCTCCTAAGATACCTAGCATTGCCTAGTTTTAGTAAGCCATTCCCAGCATAAATTTAGTGGAAAAAAGTAGGTAATGTTTGCTCAGTGAAATGTTATATACCATTGCCTTCCCATAACAACTACTAAAAACCCAACATGCATTTAAAAGCATTTTAGGTGTTTCATTGGTGTTGTTCATGTTATTTAAAGTTATCCAAACTATGTGAAATTATCCTGTTATAAGAATTTTGTTGTTTTTGTTGAACATTCCTCAGATTTTACAGCAACAGATCACCTTTTGTCCAGTTGGTGTACTGCAAAGCCAATCTTTGAACATAAGCCCATCCAGTTTGACAGGAATGCCAAAGGTCAGAGTGCAACACTGCAAGCTTCAAAATTAGGCTTGAGATCCTGACCTCAAAGGTCTTGTCTGGTTGATCAGGTTCCATATGTTGTGTGTAGAGCCCAATTTAGTTGCTTTTGCAGTCCCAAGTAAACACACCTTGTGTCAGCATGAACTGCTTTCTTCTGCAAAGTACTTTTACTTATGTGGACTTTCATCTGGGTTTTTGAGTATTTTTCAAAGTGTAAAAATGGTTATGGTGAATACATGAGGTCAGAAAGTAACAGAGTTTTCAGATAAATGTGCAAAATAGTACTGTTGTCTAAGGTGACCTTTTTTATTATGCTATTTGAAATGCAGAAATTATCCCAGCCTCGGCACCTATAACTAAGATACAGTCTTTCTTCGCCATGCTCTCTCTCTCTCTCTCTCTCTCTCTCTCTCTCTCTCTCTCTCTCTCTCTCTCTCTCTCTCTCTCTTTCTCACTCCCTTATTGCAAATCCTTAGACCCTTATTTGAATGAAAAACAGTCATTTAAGATTTGGCACAAACCATTGCGCATGAGAATGTAAGACATTGACAAGCTGCCAGCTCCATCCAGACATGACAGAGAGCTCTAGAGCCCGAGGCTCCTCTCGTGGAAATTATGAATATAAAGTCATGCATTACAGATGCTGGGGTGAATTTATTCCTTCCCTTTAGCAGAAGTCGGAAATGTAGTTGGGACAAATCGATGAAATATAGTTTATCACTGTCGACCTAATCATTTGCTAATGGCTACTATCAATTGTCGGCCTGAAGCCTGCGCTCCATACTCGACTGCAATTAAAGCCAACAAATATTGGATAGGGTTTAGCATCAAATCCCAGGTTTATACATCGTTATTCACTCTGTGGTGTTTTTGGCATCATATACTGTGCACTATATGGAACTGTGTACAATATTGCTTGCATTCCAAAAATCCATATAATTCTTACAGTTTAAACAAAATGGGGTTATTATGTGATCTTGACATTTACATTTATTCATTTAGCAGGCATGTTTATCCAAAGTGACTTACAAAAGAAAAACATGAGTTCAGAAAACAGAGCAGAAGTTAAATGCAGAAAAAAAAAAGAAGACATCTTTTTCTTGTGGCAAGTGCCTTGGGCTGAGCCCAAGGTCCATTTTAGACATCTGAGGTACAATGTAGTTGCTCAGGCATTGAACTTGTTTTTACCTTTCTCCAAAGTTCTAATATTTAGTCAAACATGACTGAGGCTTGTATCACTCCACTTTTTTGTGTTTGCTTGTTCCAGACAGTCTGTCAATCTCTGCAGTCGAGATAAGGATTTTTCAGTGACCAGTAGACGGAAACAAGTGTTTCTTTAGTGAGTCATTGAATTGAGTGAGTCGTTGAATCGTAATTTTAACCATTTTGTTTAGAAACACTGATTCATTCAGCAACAAAACAAGTGGTTATATATTTATGTTAGTGAGTCACTGAATTATTCACTCAACTGATTTGCTTAAAACAGTGATTCATTCAGAGATGAAACATGGATTTATTGACTATTATTATTATTGATTATTATTGGAAGTTATTTGACCCACTTTAATTTCAGATGTAGGAGAATTTTAAAGAGGAACTTATCAATTTTTATTTGAAAGATAATCAGTTAGGCTATTTTGTTTGGAAGCCCATTTCCGCCACTGAATAAAAACGGTTTAAAAAATTAATTGCGACTTTATAACAATTCTAACTTTTTTTTTTTTCTTGCAGTTGCACATTTATCATTTACAGTGATACAAACTCACAATTCAGAATTGAGATAAAACCTTGCAATTGTGAGTTATAAAGTCAGAATAGTAGGATATAAGCTCACAATTGTGAGTAATGAAGTCAGAATTACAAGATAAAAACTCACAATTCTGGAATTTTTTTTTTCTCACAAATATGAGTTTTTGTCTTGCAATTCATACTTTTTTTTTTTTCTCCGAATTTTGAGATACGGACTTGAAATTGCGAGTTATAAAGTCCAGTTCTGAGGGGAAAAATAAATAACTGATATGTTCTCAGAATTGCTAGTTTATGTCTCACAATTCTAACTTAACTTGAAATTGTGAGTTTATATCACGCAATACTGACTTCATACAGTAACTCACAACTTCGAGCTTATATCACACAATTCTGAGAAAATAGTCAGAACCACGAGTTTATATCTCACAATTCTGAAAAAGAATTTTTTCTCAGATTTTTGAGATATAAATTCGCAATTGTGAGTTGCAAAGTCAGAACAGAGGGATATAAACATTTGTTAGAAAAAACTCACAATTCTGACTTTTTTCACAAATGTAAGTTTGTATCTCACAATTCTGACTTTTTTCTCAGAATTTTGAGATAAAAACTCACAATTATGGATTATAAAGGCCAGTTCTGAGGGGAAAAAAGACTGATAATATCCTCATAAACTCGCAATTCTATCTCACAATTGTGAGTTAGATCACACAACTCTGAGAAAAAACTCAACTGAAAGTTTATATCTTGCAATTTTTTTTTGAGATACAGAGTTATAGAGTCAGAATAGCAGGATATACACACAACTGCAAAAAATAAATTCAGAATTGCGAGATGATAACTCACAATTCTGACTTTTTTCTCACAGATGTGAGTTTGTATCTCGCAATTCTGATTATTTATTTATTTTTTTTCCCTCAGAATTTGTCCTCAGAATTTTGAGATACAAACTTGCAGTTGCGAGTTACAAAGTCCAGTTCTGTAGGGGAAAAAAAGACAGATATGTTCTCAAAATTGCAAGTATATATCTTATATGATTTTATATCACGCAATACTGACTTTGTCCAGCAACTCACAGCTACGAGTTTATATCACACAATTCTAAGAAAAAAAGAATTGTTTGTATCACACAGTTCTGAGGAAAAATATGATATAAACTCGCAATTGTGACTGAGAAAGAGTCAGAATTGTGAGAGATAAAGTCACAATTATCTTCCATAATTTTGTCCTATTTCTTGTATTTATAATTGTGAAAACAGACCTGGTGATTTAAAATAGCTGACAATACAATCCATAGCCACTGAAGACAAAAAAAAAAATATTAAAAGTAGTACTGCATTATTAACAGGGACACTCTCTATCACATATTTGTGTTATAGGCAATATCCAGAAACACCATCCTGTTAATATCAATATAATTTCTGTTGGACTTTCTGGTCTGTGCTTTCTGAATATTTCTGTTAATGTGTCCCCTTACAACAAATGTTTGATTTTACTGAACCAGCAATAATATGACAGCTGCTTTTGATCTACATAAACCATAGAGGAGCTGAGTGCTGCTAAAACAATCGGCACATATATAACCTATATACGGTTGCCTTGAGAAATGCATTCTACACACGACATGCTTTGTCCTTTAGCGTTTGGAGCACAGGGGAAATGCGTGAGGAGCGATGGGGTGCGTGTCTCTCAGCATTTCCTTAATGTATTTATTTTCCCTCCTTTTGCTGCCTCAACATATACAACAGAACAGCTGCCGGCGTCGGGAACGCAGGTTATTTATTCATCAGGCCCTGGAGTGCTTCACCGCCATTTTCAAAGATTATTTTTGTGTCGCTGTCACAGTTTGGCCTGTGTCTGATAAAGACGGCGATGATAACTACAGCGCCTGTCTGCTGGGGAGCCGATGCTCAGTGTCAGACGGTAGAGCCAAAAATCGTATAAGTACAGCCTTCTTGCATTTGTTTTTTCAGGTCAAGTTGGGAAACATATATAATGCAGAAGACATTGCATGCTTTTTTTTTTTTTTTGCAGCTGATATTTATCTGAGTCCACAGAGGATATGAAGGGCAATATGTTGTTGTTTATTCAGATGCCAAGCTCTTCATCCTGATGTAGGCCTCCGAGTTTTGACGTTAAACTGAACTGTAACTACAGTACACAGATGCTTTTTTTTGGTTAGACTCTGTATCCTTATACAGTACATGTATTATTCATGAACAAACAGTTTCTATTCTAACTGACAGAAACCTTTTAGGGCCTTTTCTAGAAAGTAAATAGTTTTCTGAAACAGTTTTAAGGTGCAAGTTCTTATCTCCACACCGAATGAGGTATTCTCCTCCACGTCGGACCACCACAGTGCGTATCGATCCGTCTGTAAGATCAGCTGTGGGCCAAAAAGAACAGTATCGGCAGGAGGGTCGGGCCCGCAGCGGGGATATCTCTGAATATGACGTGAATACGGCACATTGATCAGTCCTTTTCTGACCCTGGCCTTTCATAAATTGCAACCTTTTTAATATTGGCATGCCGGGCCGCTTTCAAAGCTATCTGCTGTCCTAAATGACAAGGTGAAAAGAGAGGTGTCTGAACCGTCCAGCGGGGGAGTCGTAGGTGTCAATACCCTCGTGCTGTATCGACAATTAAGGCTGCTTTGCCCGTCTGAGCGTGATGAGATTTGACAGGACCTTGACTTTGATCTTGACCCCGAAGTCTTATCTTGGAAATATGTAATTTTGGCCCCCTCTGAGATTCACTTAGAGGCTTGTCCCGGCTACCAACCGCAGAGTTCATCATAGCCGAAGTGGGAAGCAACAGCGCTTTGCATTGCAATGAAATTGCCTACTATCTCAAACGGCTCGTACTTGCGCCGACAGCTTGAACCTAAAGTCCTCTTTTACTCCCAAGTTATGAGAGGTTCCAATTGGATGGAGTAGACGTTCTTGAGCACGCTTCGTCTGACCATAAACAGCTCATTATTATAAGTGGCCAGATGTAGTCATATGACGGACAGATTCTTGCCCTTAAGCCTTCCTGTTCTTCTCTTTTTTAGCATCTGTAAGACTTAGTGGTAAAAATGTGGTTGAAATCAGACAACCACTAACAAGGAGAGAGCACATGGAGAGCAATCTTTTCCTGATGAAGGATTTAGACAAATAGTTTGGAATACTGTTTGCTCTCAGTGACACTTCCAAGTGCGTTTCTTTTTTTTTTTTCTTCTTCTTTTTTTAAGTCTGCTTTTTTAAGCATAGTGATGAAATGCGATGCCATTACAGAGAAGTCTCATTTTGTAGACCTTTACGTATTTAATAAAATAAAGATTATTGGGGTATGTTTTACAAGAAATTCCTGTAATAATGTTTCAGTCTTTCTATTTCAAAGTTTGTTACTTGAGGTTTCTTTATATTTGATTATATTTAATTATATTTATATTTAACTTTCTTTTTTATTATTATTATTATTATTATTATTATTATTATTATTATTATTATTATTATTTCAATATTTAAAAAAACAGTTGACTTCATTTTTTTTTCCCACCAAAGATTAAAATTTATCAGAAATAAAACACTTTTGTAACATTATACACTATACCATTCAAAAGCTTGGAGTTCAAACGTTCACATTCCAAAAAAATATATTTATATAAAATATATTTATACATGCATGTTTGTGTATTTATATATACATAATATATATACACAGCACACACATATATTATGTAAACAAAAACTTTTATTTTTGATGCGCTTAATCACGATTAATCGTTTAACAGTACTTTTTGGGAAATAAATTATAGAATTGAATACTTTTATTTTGCAAGGATGCTTTAAATTGATCAAAATGATGATAAAGACATCTATAATGTTACAAAAGATTTCTATTTCAGATAAATGCTGTTTTTCTGAACTTTCTTTTCATCAAAGAAACCTGAAAAAATTCTACTCAGCTGTTTTTAACATGATGATGATGATGATGATGATGATGATAATAATAATAATAATAATAATAATAATAATAATAATAAATGTTTTTTGAGCAGCAAATCAGAATATTCCAATGATTTCTGAAGGATCATGTGACTGGAATAATGATCATAAAATTTAATCTTTGGAATCACAGAAATAAATTACATTTTAAAATATATTCAAATAGAAAACTATAATTTTAAATAGTAAAAAAAAATTCAAAATATAACTGATTTTGCTGTGCTCTGGATCAAATAAATGCAGGCTTGATGAGCAGAAGAGACTTCTTAAAAACATTAAATATCTTACCATTCAAAAACTTTTGACTGGTAGCTGGGTAGATTACTTACAAATTATAGTCCATTACTGATTAAAGATTACGTGTTAAAAATTGTTAGTAACAATCTGGGTTACTAATTTTAGGTAATGCATTCTGCCTGCTTTTTAAAATATTTTTAGATTACTTTATACTTGGTTTAAACTTACAATTAAACATACCATACTGATATAAAAAGCAAAGAGAAACAATATATTCAGTATTATATATATATATATATATATATATATATATATATATATATATATATATATATATACATACACATCATACAGTGCATTAAATATTACATTACACCAGGGATTCCCAAATTGGTCTTAAACAACCACAGTAGTGGGTTTGTAAGTTTATAAGAAGCTAATAATTAATTAAATCATAAAAAGTAAAATAAAAATAATTTATTTTAATACTTAAACTTAAATAAAATACTTAAATAAAAAATATAAGTATTTTATTGGTTTACCTGTATATAGTCAAAACTACGTGCAATGAGGCAGTAGGATTTTTAGAGAGAAAAATGTAAAAGAGAGAAAGAAAAAAAAGAATTGGGGAGAATCATTCAATTGTGAATAATTTACTGCCATTGTGTGAATAATATGTAATCATGTACTCCATAAAAATGTAACAGTAATCTGATTATAAGCACCTTAAAATAATATACTCTAATTTCGAGTACTTAAATTTTTGGAATCTGATCACGTAATCCAGATTGCATCTAATCAGTTACTATCCAGCTATATCTATGTATATATCTAATATACATATCTAGTGTGTATAGAAAATATATGATTGTATATGTACATACATACTGTATATGCATAATTGAACCTCTCACATGGAACCGAACATTTGTTTTACCAAGCGGAATTGTGGAATAATTGAGAATTACAAAATATAAAATACATAACTTAGCGTAATAAAAAAATACATGCTTTACTTGTATGTATGTAAAATTTGTTTAAGATACATTTTAATGTAAATGAAAGTAACTGAACTGTTGAGAAAAACACTGAGAAAACAAATGTTTGTGACAACTAGACAAATAGACAGCTTTACATTTTTTGATTTCACAAACACATGCCAAGAAAAGAATGCATGCCTCTGTGTAAAAAATGCAGTCCAAATGTTTACACCAGACTCCCATGGTGTAAGTCAAGACAAATGTGCACACAGACATATATTTATATGTTTTGCTCCCCTTCTCTCTTTTACCCACGCATACATGCGCTCTGTAGGATGTCAGGATAGGGAATGAATCACATAAGCTGTCAGCAGGTGGTGCTCTTTGGGCAAGTTTTTACTGCACTTGGAGCCCCTTCAACATGCCATCGATCATCATTTTCACAGCATGTCTGAGAGCTCAGAAAGAGGCCAGAGGCCTGTCATCCTCGACCATCGCGTACCTTCACGCCAGCAAATGTCATTTTGCATTGCACCGCTGTGGGCGTGAGGGTGGGCACATCACACATACCAGTCAACATGTGTGACACACTTGCTGCGGTCTGATTAAGTTCAGCGAGTGCCGTGCATGGGGGTTTGTACTAAAATGCACTGACCTTTACAAACTAAACATGAGGTTTTTTCTAGCTGATGAGATTTATTTAAAATCTAAAATCTAATTTTAGGGAGCCAGAGTAAGTATATGTTTTTTTAGGTGAATCTGTTGGAGCATATGGGTCAGCTTTCCACATTAAAACTGTTTTTTCTCCCTATGGAAACTTAGGAGCCACAACCAGCTTTTCTCAAATATTTTCCTAGCATGTTAATGTTGTATTAACCTTCTAAGCAGTCTCTTTGGGAACAGATAGTCTGATTACTGTCTTTTTTTGTTAATTTCTTTAATAGATTTATGTGTTTAATTGGGACTGTCAAATTAATTTTAATTTAGCACAGCTAATATTAAAAAAAATGTAGTGAACCCAACTGCTTTCCTAGTGCCAGGTTTTTGGTCAATGATATAGAAATGTCACATCTTTATATTTAATTTGAATTTTTTTTTTTTTTTAAATCAATTGACAGCGCTTATTTTAATGGGATATTAAAAAGCAGTCATGAGTATTGCTTTGATTACATACTTTTTTTCCCCCCACTTATTGTTGACTCAGCAACTGCATATTGGCAGTCAATTAAGATCTGTAATAACAATTTGAAATAATCTGCACTAAAAGTCTGACAGGCTACTTTTAAAAGGGTCAACGCGGTGACCTTTGCTCACTAGGGGCTGTAGATACACAATATGGCTCTTTCAGCTCGAGCGCGACTTTCTGCGTTTTAAAATGAAACGTCAATGAAGAGCCGTCTGCACGTCTCGCGCACCTCAAGCTTGTTTCTCATTTTCCCTCACAATAGAAATCAATGCAAAAGTCATTCACATATTCATTTCCAAAATGCAGTCCCGCTGTTTCAACCTATTTGAGAATTGGCTGACAAATGATTCCTTTTCACATTATTACTTTGAGTACGTAACAGCCAGTGGGATCCAGTTTTGGACACTTTCCCCTCAGTTAATAGTCCTACCTTATGATCATCAATCTTTGCCGACAGATAATATTGATTGGAGGCCAGATTAAATCAGAGTTATTCCACTGCTGTGGGTATTACAGAGTGCAGCTATTATATTGAAATGACTCTTGATTTAATATCACCAAAACGCTCTGCAGAGATATACAGCTCTTGTAGTCTGTGGTTTTACCCAGTAGGAACTCAAACCAAAAGATTGATGGAAATAGAAATGTATTTCACAAAATGGCTCATTTATGCTAATTAGTGGTGCTTGCAAGGACTTGCTGTTTCTATGGCTCATACTTAGATTTGAACAGACCCCAAATCCCATGTATTTGATACTTATAGACATGAATGATAGCTCAAATTGTGTGATTTGTTAAGGACAGCTGTGCTATTATTTTTCTAACATATCCAATTTGTGCTTAAAAGACTATAAAATCATCTCATAGACCCACATTAGATGAGAAACTGAGACTTATCTGACTATTTTAACTTGGACCAGTAAGCAACAACCTAGTACCTACCTAGCAACCACACTGGAACATTATTATGAAAAAATTACTTGTATAAAAAGTGTTACAATTATTTGACACATTACATCTGGAAACTATTGTAATCTGAAATTCCTTTATTTAAT
Source organism: Labeo rohita (assembly GCF_022985175.1). NCBI lineage: Eukaryota > Metazoa > Chordata > Actinopteri > Cypriniformes > Cyprinidae > Labeo > Labeo rohita. The sequence continues at coordinate 23,715,634 of NC_066885.1, read as the reverse complement.
TTAAAGTCAAATTAAATAAATCATAGATTAAATAAATAAATTAAATAAATTAGTTCAATGTTTATAAACTGTTCAATGGATTTTGTTAATGTTAAAATTGTGTTATTAATGCATAAGTTGTATGCATTGCTTTTTATTTAAGGTTTTTAATACACATTACAATGACAACAATTATGGAAACTTGTTTCTGACCCTGAATAAAAACAAAAACAAAATTAAAAAAGGTAATTGTAACCGTTCTGATTTTTTTTTCCTCACAATTGCGAGTTTACGTCTCAACTCTGACCTTTTTTTCTCAGAACTGAGTAATGTAAACTCACAATTGCATGTTTTAAACTCAGAATTGCTAGATGTATAACTGATATAAACTCGCAATTCTGACTTTTCTCGCATTTGCAAGAAAATATTTTATTTTATTTTATTTTATTTTATTTTATTTTATTTTATTTTACATGCCGGAAACAAGCTTCCATTTAAAAAAATAAAATAAAATAAAATAAAAAAAATTGTAGTGCTGTGCAACGATTAATCGCATGCAATTTATGTATATATAAATACACACACATACAGTATATAATTTGAAAATATTTACATTTACATATTTATAATTTATATTATATACACATATATTTAATATATAAACATAACATATTTTTAATAAATATATCCATGTGTGTGTATTTTTACATGCATAATAAATATACACAGCACACACGCATATATTACGTAAACAAAAACTATTATTTTGAATGTGATTAATCACAATTAATCATTGCACAGCACTAATTTTTTGTTCCTTTGTTATTGGAGCTGTTAAAATTCACTGCGCCATCATATTTCTTACCTCAAATGTTCCTTAATTTTTATATTGCAGGGTGTTCACTGAACTTGTGATTGTATTTGCCAAATATAAAGATAGTTTATGGCAGAAACTCAAATAGGAATATGAAATTGACCTTGTTTAAACTATGCTTCTATACTATCATGAAAAGTGAATGCTGGAACTTTTTTTTTTTTTTAATTTAATTTTATTTAATTTTTTTAATTTTTTCTTTTTTACATTTTATTTTTCCATGTTGCAAACAAGATTACATAAAAAAAAAGGTATTTTTGTTCCTTTGTTATTGCAGCTGTGTTAAAATTCACTGTGCCATGATATTACTTGCCTCAACAGTTCCTTAATTTCATATTGCAAGGTGTTCATTGAACTTGTACTGGTGTTTGCCAAATATAAAGTCGGTTTATGGCGGAAACTCGAGCTGGAATATTAAATTGACCTTGTTTAAACTATGCTACTATACAGTTATGAAAAGGGAATGCTGGAACTGCGTCTCCACCTGCCAAAGCTGTTTTTGGAAATGGCTCCTCTGTGACCTAACATGTAGCTGATGAAATCTTGCCCATAAGGCAGCAAGAGCGAACCGCCTCTGACTTTGTTCAGGGGAGACAGGTGCTGTTCAACTGCTCATGACATCACAACAAGTGTTTGCATGACTCATGTGGCTCCTTGCAGTCGCCCTGACAAACCCTCTCCGAGCATTAGGGGGAAGACAGGGCAAGGAGAGGATGAGAAAGGCGCTTTTGCGTTCACACATTCACTAAACAATGTTCACTTCCTGTTGGATCTGAAACTGTATTTCAGAAATTTCACTGAAACTGACAACTGAATGAAAAGGGCATAAGTTTACTACCCAGCTGTGGCCCCCTGAGAGGATATGAAGTAAGGGCCACCTTTCATTAAGTGCCAACAAACCCTTAAAAACAGGTGCACATGTATCCAAAAGTTCAGTTGAGGTTATGACCATCTTCCCCTCGAAGAGACTGATGCCAGTGTACATAGATGATGTGATAAATGAGTCAGATGTGAGTCTCTTTACCACAACACATGTGGCACTGCAGCTGATATTCACGTCATCTTCCTCTGATGAAGCATTCGCTATAGGTCACTCGCCTTATTACGGTGGTTCTCTTACTCTTGTAAGTCCACTATTTTCAATTTTCTAAAGCTCCTCTGTGCTGTTTAATGACACAGACTAGGGCTGTCAATAGTCTTAAATAATTAAGTGTTTTGAACAAAAGATTTCTGTTGCTGTGGCCATTCTTGGGTCAATGACTAATTTCTTTACTTATCCTATGTAAAGAAAAGGAAAAATATGTAATTGAAGTCAAAAGTTTTCATACACCCTGCATAATCTCCAAAATGTTAATTATTTTACCAAAATAAGAGTGATCATACAAAATGCATGTTATTTTTTATTTAGTACCGACCTGAATAAGATATTTCACATAAAAGACATTTACATATTGTCTACAAGAGAATAGTTGAATTTATAAAAATGAACCTGTTCAAAAGTTTACATACACTTGTTTTTTCGTTTATTGATAGTTGTTCATGAGTCCCTTGTTTGCCCTGAACAATTAAACTGACTGCTGTGCTTCAGAAAAATCCTTTAGGTCTCACAAATTTTGTGTTTTTAAGCATTTTTGTGTATTTTAACCCTTTTCAACAATGACTGTATGATTTTTGAGATCCATCTTTTCACACTGAGGACAACTGAGGGGCTCATATGCAACTATTACAGAAGGTTCAAACGCTCACTGATGCTTTAGAAGGAAAAATTATGCATTAAGGGCCAGGGGTGTAAACTTTTGAACAGAATGAAGATGTGTACATTTTTCCTATTTTGCCTAAATATCTTTTTTTTTTTTTTTTTTTTTTCATTTAGTATTGACCTTCAGAAGTTACAGAAGATACTTACGTGTTTCCCCGAAGACAAAATAAGTTAAATTTACCCTGATCTTCAAATTCAAAAAGTTTTCACCCCCAGCTCTTAATGCATTGTGTTTTCCTCTGGAGCATCAGTGAGCATTTGAACCTTCTGTTACAGTTGTCTCTCAGTTGTCCTCAGTGTGAAAAGATGGATCTCAAAATCATACAGTCATTGTTGGAAAGGTTTCAAATACAAAATTGCTGAAAAACCAAAGATTTTGTTGGACCTAAAAGATGTTTCTGAAGGACAGCAGGCAGTTTAACTGTTCAGGACTAACAAGGGACTCATGAACAACTATCACTAAATTAAAAAAAAAAAATCAGCTAACAACACAGTATTAACAATTAAGCGTATGTAAACTTTTGAATGGGGTAATTTTTATAAATTTAACTATTACTTTCTGTTGTGGACTATATGTAAACATATTTTATGTGAAATATCTTCAAAATATATTCAGGTCAGTACTAAATAAACAAAAACATGCATTTTGTATGTTCAAGTAGTTCAAGTCTTGCAGGCAAAATCTAAGCACTAAGTTGTGGAGAAGCAGCAGACTACCACAATCTGGCATACTTCACCAGAATATAAAAAATATTGAATGCATTCTAAATAACACCACATATGTGACCCTGGACCACAAAACCAGTTATAAGGGTCAATTTTTTAAAACTGAGATTTATACATTATTACATTATTACTACTATTTTCCCTTGTGGACTATATGTAACACATATGGTATATATAAAATAAAATATATGAAATATGGTATTGTTCATATAAAACATTTTCAAGAAAAGTTCATGAGCGCTGGATGGCTGCTGACGCCCTGGAGCTTGCGTCTCCGAAATCGTTGAAGCAAAATTTCAAACAGACGTTATCTTTAGTATCAAACTGTGTATTTGAAGTCTAAACAAGTACATTCTCACTTAAAAACTTCTAAAATTACATTCTGTGACAAAAACAGTATTATTTATAACTTATGGTGAATTTGGGCATCTGCCATGACACTCGCTGTGAGAAACACCACAGGTGGAGTGATACAAACGATAACACGGTTGGAGTTCTGTTATCACTAGAATATCGCACTCCATTTAACCAATCAGATTCGAGGACCAGAAAGAACTGTCGTATATAAAATTCCAATTGGATCATTCATTATGATATCAGGACAGTTCACCCTGACATTTTTGACTGAACAGAATTTGCCACTGCACCGTTTAGATTTTATTGCTTTAGATTTATTGCAACTCCAATACTTTACATGCACAGAACAAGATTTGCATTTGTCTGGAAATGGAGAGTGATGTGATGAGGATGATGATGGTGATTTTGATGGCTCTGCAGAGGCTGATATCATCGGAGCTCTTTGCTGAGTGCTCAGCATTACATCATCGGGCCCTTCGGCAGCTCGACTTACAACATAAGGAGCGCTTCGCAGGAGCCAGCTTCTGTAACGCAGTCCGCTTTGAGGTAACATGAGAAAAAAACCCCAGTGTCCAAATATGAGTGGGTTCATACAAAGGTGAGCTCTGCATCTCCAGCCTGGGAAGCTTTGTAATGTAAGTCACTCATCACCAGCAGTGTAAGAAGCCCCAATCCATTATTCACACGAACAAATCATCAGACACTTCTTGGATCCCCACTAAAGGCACTCTAAAGCGACTCAGTGCAAGAGTATATGGAAAAGATTTTCTCAGCTCAGAAGACAAATAATGTATTAAAGTAACTTATTTAGTGTTGAGTCAGAGGCAACGCTTTTCTGAGTTCTTAAATAAAGCAGTAAGCTAAGAGAGTCTGACTTTATATTATGAACGCCCAAGAAACAGCAATATGGCAAAATATGATTTAGTTAATTTTATATAAAATATAGAAAATAGGATCTAGTTAATTTTGTCTTCAGGCTGTTTATGGTTGACAAATGTGTCAAACATGCAAACAAACGTTATTTTTGTCTTTTTTTTTTTTTTGAGAAACAAACAAAATGTTCAAAACTGTTTAAACAGGTCTTTACAAATTAACGTTTTGGAAAACAGCAAAACATTTGCAAGGGTTTTGTTTGAGAACTTTACTTACAAATCATACAATAAACAAAGCAATACATTTGCAACACAAAACTGCTTTGCAAGCACATCAAAGGGTTTTGTATGGAAGCTGTTTCCACCACTAAATAATAAAAAAAAAAAAAAAAAGGTAATTGACTTTTTTCCTCACAATTGCTTTTTATCACACACGCGCAATTCTTTTTTTTTTTTTTTTCTGAATTGTGAGACATGAACTCGCAGTTGAGTTATAAAGTAAGAATTGTGAGATGGAAACTTGCAGTTCAGACTTATTTTCCTCAGAATTGTGTGATATAAACTCAACTGCGAATCAGAATTGCATTTCTGAGAACATATCAGTCTTTTTTCCCCTCAAAATTGGACTTTATAAACCACAATTACGAGTTTATATCTCACAATTCTGAGAAAAAAAAACTAATTTATGTGAAAAAAAAAAGTTAGAATTGCAAGTTTTTCTCGCACCATTCTGACTTTATATCTCACAATAGCAAGTTTATATCTCGCAATTCTGAGAAAAAAGTCAGATATGTGAGTTTGTATCTTGCAATTTTGACTTCATTTCTCACAATTGCAAGTTTATATCTTGCAATTCTGAAGAAAAAAAGTCAGAATTATGAGTATATCTCACAATTGTAATTCATTTCTTACAATTGCAAGTTTATATCTCGGAATTCTAAGGAAAAAATTAGAAATGTGAGATTATATCTCACAATTTTGACTTTATTTCTCACATTTGCAAGTTTATATCACAATTCTGAGACAAAAAAAAGTCAAATGTGAGTTTGTCACAATTTTGACTTCATTTCTCACAATTGCAAGTTTATATCTCGCAATTCTGCAAAAAAGTCAGAAATGTGCTTATATCTCACAAGTTTGCCTTCATTTCTCAGAACTGTGTTTATATCTCACAATTCAGAGAAAAAAAAGGTCAGAATTGCATTTTGTATCATGCAGTTTTGAGGAAAAAAAGCGAGATATATCGAGATAAAGGGTCACAATAATTTTTATTTATACTATTCAGTGGTAGAAACAGGCTTCCTTAGCTTTTTTGAGAAACTTTACTTACAAAATGTGAAAGATTGTCTAAACTGTTTTACATGCTACATTAACATGCAGTTGCAAAGCAAAATCTTTTGATATATTTACCAAAATAAATGTAATTTATTTATAAATTTTAAGTAAATGAACAACAGAGACAAATCTTAATTTCAGGGCTGTTTTGGGGCACAAAAATACATATAAATAAATAAATAAATGAATAAATAAAAGTCATATAGGTCATTGTTTTATTGGTTTGTAATTAGGTTCCACGTTGAAGCAGAATTCAACTGATGTGCAGTCCCAAGGTGTGCATGCAGTATATTGCCTGGCTGTTTTGCAGCAGCGTGTAATGGCTTATCCAATTTAGAGCTCAACTTCTGTACTGTATATGCTTTACTATATATAAAACAAACAGCATAAGGATCTTCAAGTGGCAGTGCAGTAGTTACATGGTTCCTGTTTATGTTCGTGAGGCCAGTGTGTCCAGAGATGATTGGGTGACCACGGCTCATGAAGACAAATGGGGGGATGATGTAATTCCATGCGGCAGAAGTAGATGGGTGACATACTCGGCGATCTGCAGTTTGCTCTGGTTAGCCAGCACTGACATGATAATGATGACAAAAGCTTTACCAGTAAACATCTCTGGGCCAGAGTTGCTCAGAGACTCTTTATGGTGCAGTGAAATTGAAAGATGAAGTATCTCTGTCACTAGCTGTTCGCATATCACCAGGCATAACCAGAGGACTATGACGACATCGACGCTGTTGAGTCACACTGTTTGTCAATAATCAGTGCATCTGTCATAGTAATGCAAGCCTGCAAATCACCAGCAGCTATGAGTGCCTAACGTGTTTCCCGTCTGTCAGCTAGGACGAGGGTCTTTTTTTAATTTCCTCTTTAAATAGAGAGTTAAATATACATTTGTTAATGTGTGTTTTACTATGTTGTGAGGTGCCAGAGCAAATGCATTCACTGATTTAAAGAGCACTTTCCAGGAAAGAACATTATTCAATAACCATGAGCAGTTTGGCGACCTCTTTGAAAGGCACAATCCTGTTTTTGTAAGTCCTGCCCATTCTCTAAAGCATTCTGTCCTTTTGTGAAGAGCGATGCCAGGAGCAGCAGCTGGAAAAACACAGCCGACCGTGGACTTAAAGAGCCGTACTGTTAACCAAAACTCTTTGCAAGCTGGCATGCAAATGCAGCCCTTAAGCAGATTTTGTACATTGTCCGTTGCACCATATAGAAATCCACACTGATGCAGATGCACATCCGCATTGGAGATGCTATAATGATCTCATGTGGGTTGACTGGCATGCCTTGTGTTGTTTGCCAAACAGAAGCAGCGCCTTGTCCTGCGCATGAAATCAGATCTCAGACATGAGGTCACGCTTTCAAGTGTCCCTTTCGTCTGCTGCATCATTGTGCGGAAAATGCCATTATACAATGAAAGAGGATTAAGAATGGAATGAAAAAGAAGAAAGGAATAGAAAACAGAGGGCCGAGGTCGCTGAACAGTTGCACAGTATTCCAGTGCAAACCCCTGCGTCTTATTAAATAACCACCCACAATTTAGTTTAACTAAGCGTTAAATGCTCTAAAATAGCACTGAGTTGTATTTAAATCATGTCATTGTCATTTTCAGTGTGAACATGCCTCTTTTCTATGTAAATTAGGCTTATTATAGATGTGCCTTATTGTCAATATATAAAAAGCAGGTGGTAAATGTTTGTGTATATTTTCTATTGATCATGACAGCAGTTATACATGAAATGATGATCAAATGTAGAACAGATGTAGAAGAGCATTAAAACCATGCACACAACCAGATATGTGATCCTGGACCACGAAACCAGTCATAACTAGCATGGGTATATTTGTAGCATAGCCAAAAATACATTGAATGGGTTAAAACGATTTTTCTTTTATGCCGAAAATCATTAGGATGTTAGTAAAGATCATGTTCCACAAAGATATTTAGTAAATTTCCTACCGTAAACATATCAAAGATTAATTTTTGATTGGTAATATGCATTAAGAACTTCATTTGGACAACTTTAAAGGTGATATTCTCAATGTTTTGATTTTTTTTTTTTTTTTTTTTTTTGTGCACCCTCAGATTCCAGATTTTCAAACATCAGTGGAAAACTTATTTATTGAGCTTTCAGATAATGTATACATCTCAATTTAAAAAAAAAAAATTACCCTTTTATATTCTGGTGACGTATGCCAGATTGTGGCAGTCTGCTGCTTCTCCACACCGGCTCAGATTTGGCCTGTAAGGCTTGAATTACAGTTGAGGTCAAAAGTTTACATCCCCCTTTCAGAATCTGTTAAATTTTAATTATTTTACCAAAATAGCAGGGATCATACAAAATGCATGTTTTTGCTTATTTAGTACCGACCTGAATAAGATATTTAACATAAAATATGTTTACATATAGTCCACAACAGAAAATAATAAAGTTATAATAATTAAAATTTACATCCCTTTGATTCTTAATACTGTGTTGTTACCTGAATGATCCACAGCTGTGTTTTTTTGTTTAGTGATAGTTCTTCATGAGTCTCTTGTTTTTCCTGAACAGTTAAACTGTCCACTGTTCTCCAGAAAACTCCCTCAGGTCCCACAAATTCTTTGGTTTTCCGGCATTTTTGTGTATTTGAACTCTTTCCAACAATGACTGCATGATTTTGAGATCCATCTTTTCACACTGAGGACAACTGAGGGACTCATATGCAACTATCAGAGAAGGTTCAAACGCTCACTGATGCTCCAGAAGGAAAACCATGCATTAACAAACTTGTGGACTGAATGAAGATGTGTACATTTTTCTTATTTTGCCTAAATATCACAGTTTGTTCAGATTTTGTTCTCTACCCTTCAGAGTCTACAGAAGATACATACATGTTTCCCAGAAGACAAAATAAGTTACATTTACCCTGATCTTCAGATTGAAGTTTTCTCCCCTCAACTCCTAATGCATGTTTTTTTTTCTTCTGGAGCATCGGTGAGGGTTTGAACCTTCTGTAATAGTATTCAAAAAGCTCAGTTTTCCTTGACAAAAGCACCATCTCAGTGTGGACGGAAGGCCAAAACATAGAGAAAAGGATGCGTTTTTAAACAAAAACATATTAGTGTGGACAAGGCCGCAGTAACTGCTGGATTTTGTTTGTTTGTGCACAAAAGCAAGCTTGACGGTTCATCATTAAACCTGTCATGGAGGCATAAGCAGAGCATAGTAAAATATACATATGAGATTGCATTAATTCACAACCAAGCCAGTGCAGACTTGATAGAACTGGGCTAATATGGTCATAGTTCCTGGTTCAAGAAAGAACTGGACCAGCTGGACTAACCACCAAATAAAGCATTATAATAATCTAACCTTTGAGGTCTTGAATGCATTTGATGTTGAAAGCATAGGTCGTAATTTAAATATATTTTTAAGATGGAAAAATGCAGTTTTAAAAATGCTAGAAACTACCTAATCACATGACATAAACATACCTGTGGAAACGTACCAGTATGAACATATCACTGCAGTTTCCAGCAAAAATGAACACTAGAGGCAGTAAAACAGTGAGTACTTGTAATTGTTTTCATACACAGTTATGATTACAGCTTCATCTGTTTCACTTTCTGGTGCTGACCCCTGCCAGATTGCTACCCACCTAGGGTTAGGATTAGGCAATCATGTAGTGATTTCAGCAAGAGGATGTAATAATTTGGCAGGGGGCCAAAAAAGGACACAACACTGGATGTAACAAGGTTGCTTGGTATCTCAGCCAGCACGGAATTTGACTTAGGTTGCAGAATCCTTGGGTACGAATCCTGTGAAAAACACTATGAAAGAGCTGAAAGATGAGAGATCGATGAAAGATTTTTTTTTTTTTTTAATGCAACTATGCATTCTGTTAGTTTTGTGAATTGGTTGGCAAAACTTGTTAGCGAACCCGGCCGCTAAGAAATATAGAGCTGAATATCATCAGCATAACAGTGAAAGCTAACACCATGTTTTCTGATGATATCTTCCTAGGGTAACATGTAAAGTGTCCTAGTACTGAGCCTTGTTAATAGTTCAACCAAAAATGTAAATTTACTTTATTTGGAGAAATTTGGCATTACATCACCTGTTTACCAGTCCTCTGCAGTGAATGGGTGCCGTCAGAATAAGAGTCCAAACAGCTGATAAAAACATCACAATAATCCAAAAGTAAACGTTACATCTCCAGTCCATCATTAAATCTGAAGCAAAAAGCTGCAAGAAACAAACACATCATTTAGTTGTTTTAACATTAAAGAGATAGTTCACCCAAAAAAGAAAATTGTATTAATTCATTTTTTTGTAAGTTCATCTTTGGAACACAAATTATAAGTTTGATGAAATCTGAGAGCTTGATTAAAGTGTTTTTTTTTTTTTTTTTTTTTTCTCGTAGTTTCGTAACATTACGGTTGAACCATTGATATCACATGGTCCGTTTTATTGATGTCATTAGTATGTTTCTGGGCCTGGGAACATTTCAGGGTCAGAAAAAAACAAAAAAAAATATAGCTGCGAGCAGCAATTACCGGGGTTCGAGCATTTAAGGCCTTTAAGGTGCTATGCAAGATTGTTCAAAATGAGTTTTGTCATATGATATGAAGATCTAGTGTTTGTGTGAATATATGAACATATATTTAGCAATTTGAGACCATTTACCATAGAAATCCTGTGTTTTTGAAGCTTATAGCGCCACCTATGGTCCGATCTCTATGAAACGTTGCATGCTTGTTAAGAGTCATCTGCCACATGTTCTTACCAATTTTTGGAAAGTTTTGAGTTTTTGTTTAGGGTTTATAGGCTTTTGGGTAGATGTGGCCACACCCCTTTTGTAAATGACCCCGTTATAGCTAACCAAAGGACAAAATTCAATTTTATTTTGATAATTATTGATCTTGGGAGTCCAGAGAATATTACTGCAGTGGTCTGCTCAAGATTGAGTGAAAAACCTAGGACTAGTTCGCAAAAGTAGGTTTTTAACATATTTGTGAATATTTAATGAAAGACTTGAATGACATCAATGGTTCTTGAGGCAAAGTTGTTCATCATGAGGAGATCTATCAAATGATATGGAGATCTAGTGTTTATGTGAATATACTAGCATTTATTTAGCCATTTGAAGCCATTTACCATACACAGCTTGTGTTTTTGAAGCCTTTTTAACTGTTATAGTGCCACCTATGGTCTGATCTTCGCGAAACTTTGCATGCTTGTTAAGAGTCATCTGACACATGTTTTCTCCAACTTTTGTAAAGTTTTGAGTTTTTGTTTAGGTTTTATAGGCTTTTGAATATATGTGGCCACGCCCCTTTTCTAAATGACCCCGTTATAGCTAACCAAAGGACAAAATTCAACATTTTTTTGATAATTATTGATCTAGAGAGTCTGGAGAACTGTGCTGCAGTGGTTTGATCGAGATTGAGTGAAAAACCTAGGACTAGTTCGCAAAAGTAGGTTTTTAACATATTTGTGAATAATTAATGAACGGTTTGATTGACAGCAATGGTTCTTGAGGCAAAGTTGTTCATCATGAGGAGATCTATCAAATGATATGCATATTGTGTGGATGTGTGAAACACCACGTGATTACAGAGCCATAAAACTCGTTAGCGCCAACTAGTGGCCGATTTCTTTCAAAATTCTTACAGACCTTTAGGGCCATGAGTCGAACATGCCCAGTGAGTTTTGTTCCGATCGGCCTCCGTTAACCTTGTCTAATAGGTGCTCAAACTTCATTGGCCGATAGCGGCCATGTTTTTTGAGATACGCCAATGTCCTCATAGACCCTTATGGCACGTTGGACAGAGACACTGCATACCAATTTTCAGGTCGATCGGACCAACGATTGCATAGTTATAGTCATTTTTATGTTTTTTCAGGCTTATAGCGCCACCAAGTGGCAGAGCTGTGCAATTTTTTGTATTTGTCCAAAGATTGAGTTTATACACATGTGTATCGAGTTTGGTGAAGATATCTCTTTTGGTTCATGAGTTATAGTCATTTTAGTAAAAATGGCCCCCCACCTGACAAACTTTTTGGGGCCCTTTCGCAACGATGAGTCAAAATTTTACATTTTTTTGATAATTATTGATATTCACTGTCCAGAGAACATTTCTGCACTGGTTTGGTTCCGATCGGGCGAAAAACCTAGGACTAGTTCGTAAAAGTAGGTTTTGAATTTACTTCAAAATGGCGGAAAAACCGGGCCCCGTAGAGCGAATCTGATTTTTTAGGCTTTTTATCGCCTTGACCCAAGGATTCCAAATATCAAATTTTGTGAGTCTATGACAAATGGTCTAGGAGCTATAAGCATTTTTGCATTTTTGATCACTGTAGCGCCACCTATAGGCCGATTGGGCCGGTTCTTTGCGCCTGAGTAGCGAGGGTGACTACTACCTTCTGACCAAGTTTCAGCTCTCTAGGCCTTACGGTTTGGGCCGAAGATCATCAAAGGATTTATGAGTTTGAAACGACACGAGGGTGAGTAATTAATGACAGAATATTCCTTTTTTTTTTTTTAACTATCCTTTTAAACGATCAGTTCTGGCCAAAATATGACTCCATAATAAAGCTTCCTTGAGTAAAATTGTCCATGTCCAGTGTTTTGCCTGCCTGTAGAATAAATTCTACAATTATTATTAACATTTCTTTTACAGAATATTCACAAATTTTCTTCCATGTATTAATTTTAACAGTAAACCTCTTTTTGTTTGCCAAAAAATAAAGGGTTTAATTTTCATTTGATTCAGAATAAATGTTTAATGCCTTCATTTGATTATTAAAAAAATTAAAACACAAAAATATCTGAAAAAAAAGAAAAGAAAGAAAAACATTGTAGGGCCATATTGTTCAAAATGTTGAGTTTTGGACTATTTTTTTTTTTTTTTTTCACTGAAATGTTTTTGTTATTATACAGAGAGTAAAGTACTGAAAACAAAGTACAGTCGGGTACTAGGCACACCTGCCCCATCCATCCCCCCCCGAGACATATTTGTTCAGAACTGTTTTGGACCGTTTTTGCTTAAAAACTGTGCTTTATGTTTCTCTTCTGATATAGAGGAGATGACAGTATTATGGATAGAGGACTCAGTTTTAGCTAGTTTGAAGTTAAAACATCTCGATGAATTTGTTTCTTACAAACAAACAGCGTTTTGCTTCACAAGATGTTAATTGATGGACTGGAGTGGTTTTAATTACATGTGGATTACTATGTTTTTATCAGCTGTATGGACTCTCATTCTGTCGGCACCCATTTACTGCAGTGGATCCATTGGTGAGCAAGTGATGCTAAATTTCTTCAAATCTAATAAATGCATCTAAATCTTAGTGAATTTTTTTTTTTGAAACATTTTTGGGTGAGCTGTTCCTTTAAAGTGTTTTAAAAACAGAGTCTGTTTTCTTGTCCATGCCTTTAATCGATAAACCTAATGATGAAACCTCCTAACAGACGTGTGAACTTTGGGGTCCGTTTGGAACGAGGCTTTTTCTTAGCTTGGTGACTTTGATTAAACCCTGTTAATTATTTGCTCCACATATTTGTTGTGATGAATGATGCACTTGCCCGTGCCTGACTTTGTTTTGATAACACGAGACACGTGAATGTCAGAGTGGAGGGCACAGCCTCAAGGTGAGTCTGTGGAAGCGCGGCAGTCTCGCAGACCCCAGACTCGAGCGCCGAGCTCCTGTCTGATGACATCATCGCCTGGTCTAGGTAGCCCAGCCAAGGATGCGGTCGATTCAATAGGCTGTCGTCTGTTGCTGTGGGAAGGACTCCGCCAATCCCATTTTTCCCTCAGCAGCCCTCCCTTAATGTATACATCACTGATTCCATGAGTGATCTTTTTCTCAGTATCCATAGCTCTCTCCAAAGACAACATTATGCCGTCACTCACAGAAAGCTGCGCTCCCGAGAGGCTCTGAGCGTCTGCTTGTGCGTGCTGTTTATGTATTTCTAAACTCATGAGGAGGATTCAAAGTTACCCTTGAGTTGATATTGTGTGTTATTTGACCAGGCCGTCTGAGCCATCGCAAACTTTAATACACACTACCGTTCCGAAGTTTGGGGTTAGATTTTTTAAAAAGCATTTTTAAAAGTAGTAGTCTCTTATGCTCACCAAGGCTGCATTTATTTGATGATAAATAGTTAAAAAAAATGTTAAATGTTATTACAATTTAAAATGTAACTGTTTATTTAATATTTTAATATAATGTAATTTATTGTTGTGCCATCAAAGTCTTCAGTGTTACATGAAACTACAGAAATAATTTGAATATGCTGATTTGGCACCTAAAAAACAGTTTCTTATATTTTTATGTTTGACCCTGGACTGCAAAACCAGTCTTAAGTAGCACAGGTATATTTGTAGCGATAGCCCAAAATACGTTGTATGGGTCAAAATTATAGATTTTTTTATGCCAAAAATCATTAAGATATTAAGTAAAGATTATGTTCCATGAAGATATTTTGTAAAATTCCTACTGTAACTATATAACTTCTTTTTTGATTAGTAATATACATTGCTAAGAATTTCATTTGGACAACTTTACAGGCGAATTTCTCAATATTTTTTGCACTCTCAGATCTTTTGAATGGTAGTGTACATATTTTATGTATTATCACTCAAACTTTTTATTTTATTTTATTTTTTCCCTCCCCATGGAACACAAACTGAATATTTTTGAAGAATATTTCCATTCAGCTGCTGGGGAAAAAAATAAAAAATAAAATAAATAAATTAAAATCAAATTGCTGGTTTTAGGTGGTCTCTCAGACTTTTCAGACTGGTCTGTTTGCTGGTTTTAGAATTTTTTTTTTAATTTTTTTCCTCCCCATGGAATATAAAATGAACATTTTTGAAGAATATTTCCATTCAACTGCTGGGAAATAAAGAAATAAAAAAATAAAAATCTTAAACACCACAAAACTGGTTTGCTGGTTTTAGGTGATCTCTCAGACTTTACTGGTTTGGTTGCTTATTTTAGTGTTGTTTTTTTTTTTTTTTTTTTTTCCCATGGAACACAAAATAAACATTTTTGAAGGATATGTCCATTCAACTGCTGAAAAATTACAATAAAATAAAATAATAAATAATAAATAAAAAATCGTAGACCTCGCTAAGCTGGTTTGCTGCCCTTAGGTGGTCTCTCAGACTATTCAGACTGGTCTGTTTGCTGTTTTTTTTTTCCCTCCTGTGGAACACAAAATTTACATATTGAAGAATATTTCCATTCAGCTGCGGGAAAAACAAAAAAGAAAAGAGAGGAAAAAAAAACAAAAAAAAAACAAACTTATACCTCAATAAACTGGTTTGGTCTTAGGTGGTCTCCCAGACTATTCAGACTGGTCTGTTTGCTGGTTTTAGAGTTTTATTTTATTTATTTTTTCTTATTTTTTTTATTAATTTATATAGAATGCAAAATTACAATTTTTGAATTAAAACTGGTTTGCTGGTCTTAGGTGGTCTCCTATTTAGACTGGTCTCTCTGCTGGTTTTAGAGTTTTATTTTATATATATATATAATTTATTTATTTATTTTTAACAAAATTAACATTTTAGAACTGTTAGATTTGGTGAGTAAATATAAGAATTTTCATTTCTTAAAAATAAATTCAAGTGCTGGAAGGACCCAGAGAAGACACTTTTTTTTTTTCATGTCCACAGTTGTCTGAACATACTGTTGAGGCAAACAACTGATACTGAAACTGCTGACTCCACTGGCTTGCTCTGCGTCCAGCTCTTACCGCACATGCACAATGCATGAGGAGCTCATACAATAAATCCAGGACCATTTGGCTCGATCGACATCTGGACAGGTGCTGGATATCCATACCTGTCTTTGGATGTCTTTCTCTCAATAGAGCGGTCCCTGGGTACATTCACGAAACCTGTGAATGGACAAGGGGCTGTTGCTCAGAGGAATAGCAAAAGATGAGGGGTTTAAAAGGTCAGAGGTGTGTGGTTTTCTCCTGTTAAAGCTACACAGGATGTGTCTAAGCTCTGTCAGTAAATGACAGCTGAAAGGTAGCATGCTGAAACAAAGGCCTGCCCTGACAGCGCACTCTGTGGATCAATGCTCGGACAGATTAAAAACACCGCGTTTCAGGAATACAGAGGGCAACTGCAAAACACAAGAAGGAACGGTTGTAGCACCATGACATGCTAACTGACCCATCCAGAGGGCATCTTTCATAACATCTTCAACCTCTCACTCCGACATCCCGCGTGCAGCCTCGGAGCCACTATTATAGGTAGACCCCGTTTTGAAGCATCTGTCTGCTTGACAAATGAAGCGAGATAACTGTCAATTAAGATGAAATTCCATCTGCGGAGCTGAACAAGCAGGACACGTTCAGAAACGCTCCCATCATTGGACTGACCCCAGATCAGTTTCTTTTCAGTAATGAGGTGATCTGCAAACTGTTCCAGACTCTGGCGATGCATCAACCAAGCCCGTATTTTAGAATAACGCCTTAGAACACTCTGAAATGATTAATTATCATTAATTAGAGTAGCGTTATGTGCCGTCTAATTTATCATATTTGCTTTATTCATCTCTCATCATCAAAATGTAGCCAGCAGCAGCATTTTGTAGCAAACTGCTGAATAAGCATCCCTCTGTTTGTGCATCCTAACTCATTTCAATGACAGTAACAGACAGTTAATGTATTGGAACTTACTGGCTCTGTTAAGCGATGAATGCTTCCTAGCTTAAATTATTGCCTGTTTGTTATGTTACATTTTAATTTTGGATTTTTAGTCATAAAACAGAAGTGAGTGCTTTTAGTTCTAAAGAGCTTAACTGTGTTGAGTCTGTGGTAAACATGGTGGCAGGAATTACAGGTTAATAGAGAAATATAATACAAAATGACAAAATTAATCACTAATTCATTCAGCTAAATAAGTTTAGCTCTGCTGTGGAAATGTTGCCTGAAGCTAGTTTTATGCTTGTATGAACAAGACAATTCCTATATTAATCTGATTTTGGTCAAATTCTGAATATAAATGCATCTCTGTTTGCTAAAACCTGATTAAGCCACAAAAAAAAAAAAAAAAAGAGAGAAAAAGAAAGAAATTTAAAAGAAAAATTAATCTGTTTTTTTTTTTTTTTTTTTTTTGGTCATATTCATAAAAACAAAAGATCTGATTTTTGGTCATATTCTGAATATGAATGCATCTCTTTTTGTAAAAACCTGATTAAGCCAAAAAAAAAAAAAAAAAAAAAAAAAAGGTTGTTCTATGGTTTTTGGTATATTAAGCAGCAACTGCTTAATTAAAAAAAAAAAAAAAAAAAAAAAAAAAAAAAAAACATCACAAAAATAAAGTGCATAAATCTGTTCATTTAAATTGTAATAATAGTAACAATATTACAGCTTTTACTGTATTTTTGTTAAAACTAAATCTAGCCATAGTGAACACAAATGTTAGTTTCATGCTTACATAAATGAGAGTATTCCTATTAATCTGACTTTTTGTCATATTCTGAATATGAATGCATCTCTGCTTGTAAAAACTTGACTAAGCTAAAAAAAAAAAAAATAAAAAAAAAAATGATAATAATTATAATCTAGAGAAGTCTTTAATTTGATCAGAAGTTAAATGCTGATCTTTTGACTTTACTATCCATCAGAAAAGCTGGACAAAAATGTACTACGGTTTTGTTATATTAAGCAACAACTGTTCAAAAAAAACAGCTCAACAAAAAAAATCAGCTTTGCCGTCACAGAAATAAAACTCTTCATTTAAACTGCAATAATATTTACTGTATTACTGTTTATACTATATTTTTGTTGAAACAAAATCTAGCCATGGTGAACAAAAAAGTTAGTTTTATGCTATATGAATGAGAGTATTCCTATATTAATCTGACGTTTTGTCACAATTTAAATTTGACTGCATCTCTGTTTGTAAAAACCTGATTAACCCAAGTCAAGAAATAAAAAAAATAAAAAAAAAAATAAAAAAATACAAATAAAAAAATCTAGAAATTCAAACAAGTGTTTAATTTGACCAAAAGTGACAGCAAATAATATTATTGTTGAATTATATGCTGATCTTTTGATTTTTCTGGCCTTCAAAAAAGCTGGACAAAAATGTACCACGGTTTTTAGCATATTAAAGGAGAACTCCACTTCCAGAATGACAATTTACAAATAATTAACTCACCCCCTTGTCATCCAAGATGTTCGTATATTTCTGTCTTCAGTCGTGAAAAAATTATGGTTTTTGAGGAAAACATTTCAGGATTTTTCTCCATATAATGGACTTCATGGGTGCCTCGATTTGGAACTTCCAAAATGTAGTTTAAATGCGGCTTCAAAGGGCACCAATGAAGTCTAGGAAAAATCTAAAAAAAAAAATCTAGAAATTTAAATGAAAAATTTATCTGATTTTTGGTCATATTCTGAATATGAATGCATCTCTGGTTGTAAAAGCCATATTATGAAGAAGAAGAACCAAAAGTGACAGTAAAAATATTTTGTTGAATTCACTACTGATCTTTTGACTTTTCTGTCCATTAAGAAAGCTGAACAAAATGTATCATATTTTTTGATATATTAAGCAGCAGCAGCTGAAAAACACTGCAGCTCAACAAAAAAATGAGCTTTGTCATCATAGAAGTAAATGACATAAAACTTTAAATTGTATTAATATTTACAGTATTACTGTTTGTTTTTACTGTACTTTGTTAATGAATGTAGCCATGGTGAATATAAAAGACTTTTCAAAAACACATTTTAAAAATCCTACCAACCTCAAACTTCTGAACGTCTTTGTGTTTCATATGTATATAACCTTCGAATCGGGTTGACTTTATTTTGATCATTGATATTTTGAGAGAGTGATTGGCAGTACTTCCTCAGGTGGTCTAAGCAATAAATGTTAATGTTTCTGAGCACGGCATATTCATCGGTACTCAAAAATTGCATAACTTTAACAGCTGGTTCAGGGAAGGAAATATTATGGCCTGTAATTAAATTTAAAATGAAGTGATATTTCATCTAGTGTCATTAATAAAAAGGGGCTTTCTCAGATAAGAAATTTATTTCTGGCAATATAGGAAGAAAATTAAGATCTGCAGAATGTTGAAGAGGAGGGAAGAGCTTTGGAGCCGATCCCCTGGATTGGTCTTCATTTACGATTTTAATAAAGCGTGAGGCTTTGAGGGTCTCCACGTTGGACTAAATATAATCAACGCTGCCTTAGAAGAAGCTTACGAAATTATAAGACTTCCCATTCCTCCTTGTAAGCCTTTGCTGTATTGCTACATTCAAGATGAAAATGATTAAATCCTCCTCACTGTTTTAATGTTCAACGCTGTGTATGTGCACTGATTGCCTATCTGAACCTCATGCACTTTAGAGCCGCTCTGAAAAGTGTGTGATCTCCAGATTGAGGGCAGCAGCCAGTTTGTCCGGTGACGGTTAAGAACACCGTAATGAAAATGTGCTCTTGCCCAGAATCATGGCCCTGAAAGCTGATGTGGACTTTGATGGAGATCCTTCCTCTGGGCCTAATGAAAAGCAGAGATGGCTCTGCCTCGTACAGGATTACAATTAGTTCTCCAGACCGCTAGCAAATCTGTACTTGCTGCAAGAAAAAATAGGATAAATAAAT
The DNA here is from genome assembly GCF_022985175.1 of Labeo rohita. Taxonomy (NCBI): domain Eukaryota; kingdom Metazoa; phylum Chordata; class Actinopteri; order Cypriniformes; family Cyprinidae; genus Labeo; species Labeo rohita. Next base: position 23,696,099 of record NC_066885.1, on the reverse strand, counting down.
ACCTTTTCACCGCGACATGGATGAAATGCCACCATAGTCACCTGACCTTAACTTTGATCAGTTATTTTCAGGGTAACCAGATTTCCCTGATTTTATTAAAAGGTCATTTTGCACCTTGAGGCCTCCAGCTTTACGGGGGGATCAATGATTTAATCATGTTAGCGGTGAGCCTATTGGCTTGAAAGTCTTTTGTGATATTCTCTTACTGTTTTAATGAGTTTTGCTCGAGATTAAACCGCATGGGAATAGGAAGGATTATCCAAATGTTCTTATAGGAAAAAATCTAGTTTTCTTAGATTCTTAGTAGTTCTGAAACTTCTAACCAAGGCTTATTGGAAAAACATACCTGTTGCGACAAATCTGCAAAACGACATTGTCAGTCTTTGACGCATGTGTAAGGCTCTCGGATTTCATCAAAAATATCTTAATTTGTGTTCTGAAGATGAACAAAAGTCTTACGGGTTTGGAACAACATGAATAATTTATGACAGAATGGTCATTTTTCAGGGAACTATACATAAAACCATTTATATTGTTAACAAAAATGCATTTAGTGGAAAACACATTTGTTGAAGAAACCATGCCGTTTTACTGTAGCTTGCTTCTGCAGTAGAGCTCTTTAAGTGTTATAACTTGTGTTTTACAGGACTGGTACTTGCACTAAGTGCAGTGCTGTACCAGGTGAGCTACCGAGCAAGTTTACCATGTCAGAAAAGCCATACACTCAAAAAAATGCTGGGTTAACCCCACCCAACTTGGGTTATTTGGCAACCCAGCAGTGGGTAAATATTGGACAGAACGTCATGCTGGGTTATTTTTACCCAGCTGGTTGGGTTAAATGTTTTACTCAACGTGCTGGGTTGTTTTAAGTCAGCTATTGTTTAAAAATATTATATTGCTGGCTTAAAATGGGCTGGAAATTAAAAATCACAAACAGAATTGTTGAGGCAACAGAAATAATCAAAAGATGAACATTTATTGTTAAGCAAGAACACCCATGGAAAAAAATATGAGACAAATTGAATTTATTTGGGTGAATTCAGCATAGTTTAACAAGCTTTTTTTTTTTTAAAGAAACATTAAAAGCATTAAAAGCAGCATTTTAATTTAAGTGTATTCAACCGTTCTCTGTTATCAATTTTCACCAAAATAGTGCTAATTCTCATGCTGGTATGTCGGCGAAATCTTAGCCGTTGATGGGCTGCTGTTCTCCAGCGGAACTATGAACCTCAGACCGCCGCATCTTGTTTTGCATGTAGCTGAAAGATGCCGTGACTGACTCCATAACCTGCCCATAAACAAACGGCACTAGAGAGCATATTTTAACGTCAAAGGAATTTAAATTCAGTATTATAACGAATAAAATCAGTTTATGTTATGCAAGGCAAAAGGCCTTTCTGTCATGCAAAACGTCCGCTGCTGACGCAGCTGAGTGACATCTAGTCCATTTATGTTGCGTCCTGTAAAATAATGTAATTTTCAGCAGAGTAAAGACTTTATAAATGAAACAAAATGTATACAAACCTTTGTTTCACTGAAGAAGTGCACCAAATTGGCAGCGGAGAGAAAAGCCTGCACACTTACTGTAACTCAGCAGCTGGGTTGTTGCATTGGAGACAAACTCAACTCAGCAGTTGGGCAGAAAAAATAACCCAATATTTAATAAACCATAAAAATGACCCAGCAGCTTAGTTACAGAAAAATTACCCAGTACCTGGGTAAAAAAAAAAAAACATTAAAAATAACCCAATAAAACGACCCAACGAGCTGAACCCAACATTTGGGTTAAAACAAATAATAACCCAGCCTTTTTTAAACTGCAGAAAAACCTAAAAAAAAAATATTAAAAACAACCTAATAAAATGAATAAAAAAACTTAATTTTTCAGAGTGTACACTCTAAAAAATGCTGGGTTTAGCCCGTTGGGTCATTTTATTAGGTTGTTTTTAATATTTATTTATTTATTTATTTTTTTACCTTTTTTTTTAGGTTGCTTTTTTTTTTTTTTTTTTTTTTTTTTTTTTTAAACCCAAATTATGGGTTCAGCTTGTTGGGTTATTTAGTATTTTTTTTTACCCAGGTGCCGGGTAGTTTTCTGTAACTAAGTAGCTGGGTCATTTTTAACGTTTTGTACTGAGTTTAATCTAATGTTTAATCTAATTTAATCTGAGTTTAATCTAATTGTTCTCTAATGTCAGTACTGTTTGTTTATGGGCAGTTTTTGGAATCAGTCACGGCATCTTTCAGCTGCGAGTGAAACGCGAGACCACGGTCTGAAGTTCGCAGTTAACCCGGCGAACAGCAGCTCTTCACCAGCTCAGATTTCGGCGACACCGGCATGAGAATTAGCACTATTTTGGTAAATAGCAATTACAGAGAATGGTTGAATACACTAAAATTAAAATTCTACATTAAATGCTTTTTTTTATGTATAAAATGCTTGTTAAACGAGTTTAAATGTAATATTGTGTTCATTTCACCTGGAAACTGCATTGAATTGCATAGCTACGTTTTGCAAAAATATAGCTTAAGGCACGTTCTTCCATATTCATGCCTGACACCAAAAACAACTAGGGTAGTTATTACTCTGTGGTTTTTAGGAACCAATCAAATGACATGCTAGTTATGAAAAACTAGCTCAGTTCAGTTGTTTGAACTGTGCTGCCGAATTAGCAACAGTAGCGTGTGTTTATGTTCTGTAGAGGTGTAGTAAACATGGTGTTAATTATAGTCCCCGCTGGTAATTGTATGTCTGATAAACAGCATGTTGTACTAGTTTAGCAGTGGTTTGTTAGTGTAATTAATCACTTGTTGGCTTACCTGTGAACTGATTTCAGCACAGTTGAGTTGTTTTGGATGGAGTTTTATCTCTTAAGTCTATAATTAAGTCTCACTTCCCGAGTCAAACTGTAGGGACAGTGACGTATCCCTATCTTCTAATGGCTTGAGTGATGCACCTGCACCTCCAAAAACAACACAGATGCCCTTGCAGATGCACAAAGAGGTCATAGACTGGAATTCAGCCATCCATCCTTCCAGAAGCTCCTGCTCTCAACCATCCTCCATTTTTCTTCATAACAAGGCCTCTGTTGGCTGAGGGGCGACTGGGACCTGGCAGTGGCCGGCGTGTATGCGGCTGCTCTATCACCTGAGAAGGGCCTTGTGAGCGGACACTCTGAGGAACAAGTAAATAAACACATTAAAGTGTAGTGGGGACACAGCTGCAGCCATAAAGTGTGAAGCTTCTCTCACATGATCCCTCACTATAATGGCGTTCTGAAGGACCTGGGAGGTTAATTATGGATTTGAGACTCGCTCCCAAATACTTTGGCAGAGATTCTCCCCGTCCGCCACACTTGCGTACAAGCGTACAGCCTCCTCAATTATGTGCCTGTGGATAGAAGGCATTTACTCACACATGAATTCTATGAATACCAATGGCTGTGTTTTGCAAAACGCAATTAGAGCCGACAATGGCTCCATAATCTGTCGCGTACTACCGTAAATACATATTTGCTCTTTTAAATCGAGTTGATTTTGTCTTTGTAGTGTGTAGGTTTGGTCTTGCTTCAATATAATAAAAGTGTCCACTTCTGAGGAATAATTTTCAACCAATATAATTGTTTTGTTCAAGCAGAAGCGATGTTGGAGATGTTATTTGGAAATCTAGACTCCCTCTGCTGCTATTCTCTATATAACGTTGTCTTGTTTTTTCATGCTTAGCACGTTTCCTCAATATATTTTCTTGCGGTGCCCTCCGGCTCTAGAAGGAAAGCTTTTATGAGCTCACCTGCTGTCTATGAGTGTGGCTACCATCTGACTCAGGCCTGACTGACTGACTGGCTGGACACAATGTAAATAATTGCTGAGTTTGTCTGGCCATTTCTTTGCACATGTCACTCTGCAAGTGCAATTGTGAAGGTTAGCCTATGGCGCTGGTGCAAGTTGAGTCATGAGGTCTCTGACTTACTATTCTAGGCATAGACTTTTAAGAATAGTACAGTATACTACCAAACTACTTCTAGTGTTTCTGTGGTATGGCCTACTACATTTATCAAAATATCTAAGCTTTGCCACCAATTATATGTCCTCAGAAGTTTTTATCTCACAATTCTGACTTGACTCGCAATTGGGTGTTATAAAGTCAAAATTGTGAGATATAACCTCACAATTCCCAGAACTGTGTGATAAACTCAGTTATAAAGTCAGAATAGTGTACCCTATATACTCGCAGTTCTAAGAAATAATGTCAGAACTGCCAGCATATATCCACTATTCTGACTTTATAACTCATAATTGTGAGTTTATCACACAATTTTGCAACTTTATTTTTCAGAATTGCGAGTATATATCCACTATTCTTTTTTAAATAAAGATTTGACGTTTATTGTGATAATTATTGATATTGACTGATATGAAAAAAAAAAAAAAAAATATATATATATATATATATATATATATATATATTTTTTTTTTTTTTTTTTTTTTTTTTTCATTCAGTGGCAGAAACCATTAGCCACTAAATTAAAATTCCATAGCCTGGAGTAAAAATTTTCACAGAAACTGGTATAAAACTGCACAATTTTAATTTTTGAGATGGTGGAATATTCGCTGAAGTAAACATGCACATAATGAGGTCTTGTGACAATGTGGCATACTAATATTTGGAACTGTTATTGTTATTAGCGTGTATTTTTTTTGCATAATATTTGGTGTAATAGCTCAAGTTCACAGAGATCGAGACGGCAGAATGCACATTCTGTTTGCTTTCGTTATTTTACAAAAGCGCAACATTTTGTTGTTATTGTGAGTGCACACAAATACACGTAGAGGCTTTACAGATTCAAAAGATTTATTACTTTTATCTGCATGGGCAAAAAGGACGGAGTATTTTAGGAGCAAGTGACCACACCGGCGCCTCCATCTGTCATTCAGGGAGCGCGCAACTGTTCTGCTGTTCACTCCACACAGACACTTAAATAGCGCACATTTTTCTACGTTAACATTAGATTAAGCAGATGTAAAGTTGCTACAACATACATATTTCAGATGAAAAGCCATATTTGAGGTCAATGAATGATAGGTGAGCTTTTGGATGTCCTGCCCGATTACTATATTACCACATAGACCAGCAGTTAATGATCTGCCCGTCACAGACTGTGTGACTTTGCCACTTCCTGTGGATTTTTTTTTTTTTATTTTTTTTTTCCTGTGACTAATAAAATTTTGGTCGACCAAGCCTCTTCTCATTGACTAATGGTTAGTCGACTATTAGGGGGAAGCCCTACTACACAGTAGTAGTTTCAAAATTACAGTGAATACTGTATCTGAACATTTCACTACTTTTGACAATTCAAAAGATTCACCTTAATTCACCAAATATTTTTTTTTAATCTAAAATAGCTGCAAAAAGAAAACATGATTAAACATGCATTACTTGTTCGCAACTTTGCAGCATCTCAAAGGACCTCAAAGCAAACCTTACGCATTTCTGCTAGCCATTCTTTATCCATAATTAAGAATCGCCTGACGAAGCTGTTGGCGACTCCTTTACACAAATATGTATTTGTCGTTCAACATGAAATATTTTCTCTAAGCTTAGATGCCATTAATTTATTCCCTATGACTCGCCCTTTGGCTGCCATAATGACACATGCCATTAATTGTAAGTGAATAGAAAGGAGAAGACAGGGAAGGCAAGCTGTGCCAATCTAATTACACTGCTTTCTTTTTTTGCTCCACTTGGTTTCAAAATAAACTATTGATATCAGTTATTAGATTAAGCGAACTGCTTGGTGACTTCGCACAGCTGTAGGCAGTGTACATATGGATATCCTATTGATCTGATTTACATAAGTTTTCTATTAGTTCACAGAGTGCACTCAGCATATTGAACAACAGACCTTAGAGTAATGCAGATATGTATGGAATACTAGCTATTGACCTACCACTAGGGAAAAGAAAAAAAAAAAAAAAAGATTAAGATTGCATTAAAATGTTGTGGTCGTGTGTTACCTCCTGATATTGACTAAAATTGATGGGATGTATTGAAAATAAAAAAGGTGGCTATTTTGTCATTGTGATTTAAATGGATAGTTCACCCAACAAGAAAATTGGCATCAAATACTTATTTTATGTTTTTGTTTTCTTATAATATTCTGTAGTAAATGCTGTTATTTAGTATTTATTATTTTGTTCTATTATTTTATTTTATTTCATTTTATATTATTATTATTTTTTTTTTTATTTTAAATTTTGCAATTACATGAGGGTGAATAAATGTTGTCATTTACTGAGCTATTTAAATTAATTTAATTTTTAAAATGTAATTTAATTCAACTTTTGAAATGACATGAGGATGAGTAAATGCTGTTATTTACTATTTATTTTATTTTATGAGGGTGAATAAATGTCATTTACTCTGCTATTTTATTTTAAGTTTTGCAATGACATGGGTGAATAAATGTAATTTCCTCAGCTTTTTTAATTAATTTAATTTAAGTGATTTTATTTGATTTTTATTTTACATCTTGCAATGACGAGGGTAAATAAATGTCATCATTTACTCTGTTTTACGCTATTTAAATTAATTATTTTTTTTTTTTAATTGAATAGTTTAATTTAATTTGATTTAATATAAAGTTTTGCAATGACATGAGGGTAAATTGTTGAATTTACTCAGCTATTTTTTATTTTATTTTATTTTATTATTTTATTTTGTATTGTTTTATTTAGTTTTTTTTTTTTTTTAAGTTTTGCAATGACAAGGGTGAGTAATCATTTCATCTGCTTTTTTATTTTTTTTATTTTATTATATGTTTTGCAATGACATGAGGGTGCTTAAATATCATTTACCCAGCTATTGTATTTTATTTCATTTTTTTTTTACATTTTGCTGTGACATGAGGGTGAATAAATAACATCATTTACTTAGCTATTTAATTTAATGTTTTTTTTTTTTTATTTTACATTTTGCAATGACATGAGGGTGAATAAATGTCGTCTTTTACTCAGCTATTTAAATTACTTATTTTATTTTATTTTATTTAAGTTTTGCAATGACATGAGGGTGAATAATTGTTGTCATTTACTCAGCTATTTTATTTTATTTTATTTTATTTTATTTTAAGTTTTACAATGACATGGGTGAATAAATGTTATCATTTAATCATCTTTTTAAATTTTATTATATTTTATTATATTATATTATATTTTTATTTTATGTTTTGCAGTGACATGGGGGTGAATAAATATTATCATTTACCCAGCTATTTTTATTGATTTACTTAATTATTTTATTTCATTTGATTTAAGTTTTGCAATGCCATGAGGGTTAATATATGTTGTCATTTATTCAGCTATTTATTTTAGTTTAGTTTAGTTTTCCAATGACACGAGGGTGAATAATTTACGTCATTTACTCAGCTATTTCATTTTATAAGTTTTGCAATGACATGAGGGTGGATAAATGTCATCATGTCTCTTTTATTTTATTTTATTTTGTTTTATTTTTTTATTACAGTTTTAATATGACATGAGGGTGAAAAAATGTTGTCATTTACTCAGTAATTTTATTTTTTATTCTATTTTGCTTTTTCATCTTATTTATTAATGTTTTTCAATGACTTGAGGGTGTAGATGTCATCATTTATTCAGCTTTTTAATTTTTTTGTTTGTTTTATTTTTATTAAAATTTTGCAATAACATTGACAATGAATAAATAATGGTGGAATTTGAATGCACTATTCCTTTATCACAGGACACTGTGAGAGTTGTTAAAACAGAGTTATGTTGTAACATTTGTTGAAGCGTTATGTTATTCATGAATGAACAACTCATAATGTACAAATGATCAATGTGTGCGTTGTTGTGATGCAGCTGCCACACATCCACACACACAATCACAAACTCAGCCAGACACAAACTCATCCACCCGAACATGCTTGCCTGAGGGACCTTGGAGAAGAGATAGGTCTGAACTTGTCCTCCACTGGGGAGCAAATCAAATCCTGGTGCATTTTCATCAACTGTCATCGTCAGAAAGATATTTCTGCAGGGCCAGGCAGGAAATTAGGCTATTAAATTACAGCTTCTCACAGACCCTGTGTCATTCTCTCTTGCTTTCCTACAGCTGTTCCATCAAACTGACTCATTGGAACCATTTATCTTTTCCCAACTTAAACACCCTCTCAACCAAACTGTGTACGCTTCATTCTGCAAGCGCTGAGGGTGTTTCTCTTTTTCTTTCTCTTTTCCTTTCTGTCTCCAACACTCTCCTCCTGTCCATCTGTGTATTTCTTTGTGTGACTTACTCTGTTTATTAGGGATGTTCCCTAATCTGAAGGAAATTACGAGTGCTAGGAACCCCTAAAGGGAATAAATATGAGATGACAGGAAAAATATATATTTCAGTGCTTACTCTCTCAATTGTATTGTTGGGTAATTATACTGTAAATAAATTGCAGGTATCAGGGACATTACGGGGCATTGAAATCGTTTCTGAGTGCGTGTTAGTTTTTTTACTTTCACTTTCGAGATTCGCAATCGTACTCTGCATACTACAGAGCAGCAATATTTACCACACATTTTACAAGATTAGATGTTCACGTTAATGGTTCTCAGGATCTGCAAATCATTTACAGTCATCTCTTCTTACTCCTGTTTATGTGGTAAGTGAAATTATATCTACTGAAATGTAACAGGCTACCGCTAGCAAGCGGCTAACCATGTCCCTTTAGTGACTCCGTAGAACGTGTTAGTTTTCCATGCCTTTTTGAATACAGATTCACTATTCAGCCACATCTCTTCTGTTTATAGTGAGTTCCCTACATAGGGAGTATTTGAGCCAGGTGCGCTTATATGCAGCATTGCACATATGAAATATAAGACATTATTTGGCAAGCCTGTAATCACCTAAACTCAGTGATTTAAAAATGGATTTTTAGCAAATCCAGGTCATTTACGAATTTGAGAAGATCTTCTGATCTTCTCAAAACGTTGCATGCTTGTTTAGAATCACCTGTCACATGTGCTCAGCAGGTTTTTTGAAGTTTTGAGTTTTCCTTTAGGCTTTATAGGATTTTGGGTAAATTTGGACAGGCCCCTTTTCTAAACGACCCCGTTATAGCTTCCCAAAGGGTAAATTTCAACATTTTATTTTTTTTAATCATTTTTAGCCTAGAGAGTCCAGAGAATTGAACTGCAATGGTGTTTTTCCAGATTGAGCAAAAAACCTAGGACTATTTTGCAAACGTTGTCTGGAATGAGGAGTTCTACCGTGCAACGTACAATTGTTTACACCCTTAAAAAATGCGTTATCGCTCCCATTTCTTTAAAATTTCTCTCAGTCCTTTTGGGCCGCGAAGCAAACAGGCCTACCGAGTTTCATTCTAATCGGCCTCTGTTAACCTTGGGTGCCTCTCAATTCTTATTTGTGCATCCTCGTTTCCTTTCCTTGCTTCCTTTCCTTGCTTCCTTTCCTCGTGTCATAGCTCCACCCCTTCAGGATGCGAGGGAAGGATGCAAGGAAAAGACACGGGGACAGAGTAATCAAAGGATGAACATTGGAATATTTTTAACCACTCAAGTGTCACTTTAAAGTATCATCAGCTGCACTAAAGGGATCTGCCCATATGTTGTTAAAGGTCGTTATTTAAGGCATTCATAATAAATATGTTTAAATATATGACATTATTTAAAATCCAAAAGTTAAAATATAAATGTAAATTATTACAACAGATGTGAAGGGGGAGGAGAATTTATTAATTGCGTCACGTTTAGACGGTAAAACACTTGGATACACCTCTGTATCCTCGCTCATGACTCCTCAGGAAGCCTCCTCACTTCTCGATCCTCGCCTCTTCACGGTGCAGTTAGAGAATTGAGATGTCCTACAACAGGGGTACTCAACCCTGTTCCTGGAGATCGACCTTCCTGCAGAGTTCAGCTCCAACCCTGATCAAACACCCCTGAACCAACTAATTAGGATCTGAAGGAGCACTTGATAATTACAGACAGGTGTGTTTGATCAGTGTTGGAACTAAACTCAGAAGGTCGATCTCCAGGAACAGGGTTGGGCACCCCTGTCCTACAAGATAGTTGAGCTTGTTTGGTTTCCGGGTCATAGGATGGAGGACAGAGGAGTGAGGGGAAGAGGAGGGTTATTGAGAAGCACCCTTCGTCTAACAGGTGCTTAAAATTCGTCGGCCAATGGCAGCCATGTTTTTTGAGATACACAAATGTCCTTGTAGACACTTGTAGCACTTTGGACCAAGACTGTTCACACCGTGAACCTCAGCTTGAGCTCTTACTTAAGTGTTCTGAGTTTGGCAGAGATATTTCATTCTGCTCAGGAGTTACAGACATTTTACTAAAAGCGGCCCTGCCCCTTTCGAACGTTTTGGTGCCCCTTTGCGACGGTAAGTCAAAAGTTCAACTCATACTGTATTCATATTGTCACATTATAACACTTGAGCCTGCACAGCTGAATTGATGGTTTAGGAGTTATGACCGGTTTTTGTACTTTTGATCACTGTAGCGCCCCCGTCACGCCGATTGTGGTGAGTCTTAGTCATGTTGTAGGCGGTGTGAGTACTACCATCCCTCCAAGTTTCAAGTCTCTACAACTTCTGCACAATCAGTTTTACATGGAAACCGCTGATCCGTGACCATTCTAACAAGAAAACAGTTTCAACGCTATGCACTTGAACCCCTAATTGATGAGTATCAACAAAAATATATCAATCATATGTAAAATTGATGTTTTTAACCTCGTTAGAGTATCACAATTACCTTAACAACATGCCCCAAACTCAAGCTTCCTATGAGCTTCCAAAGAGCTTTCGTATGATCCACAAAGTTGCTGACTATGTAGAGCATCCCAGCTCTGATATTTGAGGTTTCTTTTCAGTTAGGATGCTGTCTTAGAAACTAGCTCCCTATATAGTCAGTAGACGGCAAGGTAGATCACTTGGTTTTGGAACCGAATGAGAACTTTGATTTCTTTCTCTCCCCCATTCCTTTTTCCTCTGAAACTTGTGCTGATGTCTGATTTTCAGAGGCAGAATCAATTTCTTCTGGGTCAGATGGGGTCAGTGGCTAGTCTGGAAGTGGAGCGAGTGAATTAATGATTATCATATGGCACATATGACAAGGCTCGCAAGCGTAGACTGTCATCGACCCACTTATTGGGCCTCGGTTGTAGTTTCTGAAACTGAAGACGTGAAGAGAAAGAGATTGTGTGAACAAGGAATATTTGCAGGCTTCACTTCATTTAAGGTCTCTGCTCATAATGCGGCTTAAAAACTGGAGATTTGTTTTTGTAAACACGATGGTTTACAAAAGCAGACCCCTGGAATAAAATACAGCTCAGCAGTCATTCATATCATATAGCCAGCGTTTACTTACCGTTGACACTGTCAGGTTGTGAGGTATTGGCTGTGCTGTTTTTACCGCGGTACATGGCAGGCTGTCACTCAGAGTGAGGCGTGCATGAGGGCTGCCGACTGCCTGCTTCGGGCCCATTGGAGTATGGAGATAAGGAGAAATAACAGTTTTCAGCTGTCTGCAAGACTGACATTACCATTAGAATTCAACCGTATTTATTATAAGTTATGGTGGACTTGTCAAAATCATTGAAAATCACCCAAACAGTACCTTATGATACAGCCACACTCCTAGACTGCTTATTTACAAGTAGGACTGTCATTTACATACTGACTGGATACCTTAAAAAATACAACAATAAAATAAAACGAAACAGTAAAAATCTTAAAATAATTTAATTTAAAATTGAATGTAATTTAAAACCAAAAGTAAACAATGTAAAACAAAGTAAAAATCTTTTTAATAAAATTTAATGTACTTTTAATTTAATTTAATTTAAAATGGCATGGTGTTAATGCTATGTTATTGGTACTGTATGTTGGAAATCTTCATAGCACTCTTTCTGTCAGTCAATATTCTCAGATTCTCTGTTTTCCCATAACATCAGTTTGCTGTTTTCAGGCCACAAGATCTATAATGGACTTGCCCTTTTATTTTTAGATTTGAATGACATCTCAGGAAATTTTTCCAATTGTTGTGATCTCATTTCGGGCTTCTTTCATACATGGTCACAGAGACATAGGCGGAGGAGCAGCAAACCGGACTAATGAAAAAAGGGTGCACATTACAGTGCGTTTTTACTCAGACTGATAAAACAGCTTTCCCATTCTCTTCTTCCAGCAAAACTCTCTTCTTATTCATCATATGTCATTCCCACAGCTGGACCTGAACATCTCCAGCACCGTGGCAGAATGAAAGGGACACGGGATCTCATTATCCCAGACTCTCTGCTAGCTTTACTGCAATTGATCATTATCCAAAGGGGCCATTTGGACAAAACTGATTGTGTTCTGAGAGCAGAGTTAAGGAAAAAAGGTTTGTTTTGTGACTGTCGAAATAGAAAAAAAAAAAACTTTGCTGATATCTTGGTCAGAACTGAACAGTGTTGCCCTGTCTGTCTCCTCAAAATACTTTACAAAAGTGTTTTTCTTCACCATTGCTTTTTGCCATAATAACACCACTTACATACATCCCATATTACATATGGATATTCTATTAGAAATTAATGTATTCTTTCTGTAGATGCTCTATTGATCCTGTGCTTGATTAAAAACATGTACTAAAAATAACTGAAGGAAATCCCAAAGCTGGTCCTCTGTTATCTGCATGTTTGAATCCAAAAATGTCAAGATTGCAATTTTTTAGAATTTGAAATCAAATGTGAATATTATTTCAGAGACAAAGATTATCAGTGAATACTGCTATAAATTTTTGTCTGTCGTGTACAGTTGAAGTCAAAAGGTTACATACACCTCCAAAATGTTAATTATTTTACCAAAATAAGAGGGATCATACAAAATGCATGTTCTTTAGTACTGACCAGAATAAGATAGTAAGAATAAACACAGAAACACCATGCATTAAGAGCCGGGGTGTGAAAACTTTTTGAAATTTGAAGATCAGGCTTCTGAAGGGCAGTACTGAAAGGAAAAAAAAAAGATATTTAGGAAAAATAAGAAAAATGTACATATCTTCATTCTATTCAAAAGTTTACACCCCCGCCTCTTAAAGGATCGTTTTTCTTTCTGGAGCATCAGTGAGCTTTTGAACCTTTTGTAATAGTTGCATATGAGTTCCTCAGTTGTCCTCAATGTGAAAAGATGGATCTCAAAATCATACAGTCATTGTTGGAAAGGGTTCAAATACACAAAAATGCTGGAAAACCCGAGAATTTATGGGACCTGAAGGATTTTTCTAAAGGACAGCGGGCAGTTTGACTGTTCAGGACAAACAAGGGACTCATGAACAACTATCACTAAACAAAACAAAACAAAAACAGCTAGGATCATTCAGGAAGCAACAATATATTAAGAAATAAGCACATGTAAATGTTTGAACAGGTTCATTTTTATAAATTCAACTATTATTTTCTCTTGTGGAATATATGTAAACATCTTTAATGTGAAATATGTTATTCAGGTCAGTACTAAATAAAAAAAAATAACATGCATTTTGTATGATTTTGGTAAAATAATTAACATTTTGCAGATTCTGCAAGGTGTATGTAAACTTTTGACTTCATATAGATATCACAAGACTTCAAATGTAGTGCAAGATTTGTATGGACTACCTTTATGGTTCTTTGTGGTTATTTTATTTTATTTTATTTATTTTATTATTATTATTATTTTTTTTTTTTTTTTTTTTTGAGTTGTAAATTTCAAGAACCAAACCACTGTAATTTCTCCACAATATCTCTCTGAATGAGCAAGCTATTTTCTCAAAACATCCATAAATGTTTCTTGCAGTTGCACTGAAGTATTCTTTCTTCTTTTTTTTTTTCCGTAGGGTATTTACAATAAGCATTTCTGTTGAATGTTTACTCATCCAGGTTACTTCAAACTCACAAAATGTAGTTATAGCTGCCAGTCCGACTGATTAGTGATTTTCCAACCCCTTGGATATTATCAGCTTCGCTCCGTCTCTATCAAATCACCATATCAATTAATCACGTGTAATTTTTCCTGAATATTTCCATGCCCAGACAGAAAAATAGAGTATATATATGTAGAGTCAGTGCTATAAAAGTACCTGGAGCAATAATTAACTCAGTAATAGTTTGTGCCCGATATCAATTTCAGACTGATTCCCTAATGTTCCATTAAATTCAAAGAGAATAATTGAATCATTTAATACCTCTGAAATGGAATAAGGTTAGAGCAAGACCATCCATACAGTAAATGATACGGCTAGACGATTCATGCTCCTGGTCGCTGGTTTGACTTTATAGTGAATGTGGAAATGATAATCTCTGCATGCGGGACAAAAGCACTGAGTGGAACTAAGAGGAAGGAGAAGTCAGGTGCACACACACGCTTCCACATAAAACAAAACACATCCACCCAGGGTGTGCTTCCCTTCACACGGCGGAACGGGGCAGGACGCGTAGAGGTGAATGCTTCTGAGAGGCCAACGTTGGGCCCACTCTGGGGACATATAGAGGCATTTATACATGCTCAGCACATCTTCATCCCACAGGCGAGAATTTACAAATAGAATTAAAATGAATGCCTCAGCTTTAATTTTCTAATGCAGTGACCCGTTCTGCAGCGGTGTAATAGGAGGTCCCAGTGTGACAATTAGGATAAATCACTCCCGAACAGAATTTGCCACATATATTCATGCCTCATCAGTGAGTGAATTGACTCAAATGATTTCTCTGATGGAACTAAAGGACCATTGCTTGGCCGACGTCTCATCTCGGTATGTGCCTCAGGTCCATCATACAGAATTTAGAAGCCAGGGACACGGAGTTACTTCCTGATCTGGCCATATTACTGACTAGTGCCTTGATTGATTAGTAAATCTCATGAAACGTGTCAAGAACATCTTCAGGTCATATTTCAAGACAAAATATTTGGCTTGATAAAAACTGAAGGCAATTTTTAGGGTTAATGGAATTTTATGGATTTTTATTTCAAGGAAAATTATGTACATTTTCCTATAAATTTTTGTAATCAGTACAAAGCCAGTCTCTCACACACACACCAACATACATAAAATAAATACTAGGGATCGACCGATATGTATTTTTCAGGGCTGCTGCCGATACCGATTATTACAGATCAAGTAGACTGATATATTTTACAACTGATATGTAAAAATGAAAATCAGTGTCAAAATTAAGAATAACAAGGACTCTGACCAAAAAAAAAAAAAAAATCTTTAAATTCTTTTAAAGTATGTTACTGGCAAATCGCTTTTGAAAATGTCTGATACTGATAACCGTAAAACTGCTTAATATCGCTGCCAATAATTGGCCAGGCCGATAATCGTCGACTCCTAATAATAAACCTCCTTTTTTAAAATATAATGTTGGCTATATATTTTCAGATATAAATATAATAGAAAATATATTATACATTTAATATTTTTTTAGATATTTTAGATACTAAATTTTTTTTTTAGATATTTTATATTGTTACTTTTATACTGAAAATATTAAGACAGAATGTCCCTATATTTTTTTTTTTCATTATTATATTGGTTTTTTAAATTATTTTTAGAAGCATTTGCAACTGAGAAAAAAAACAAATCCTTTAAATGCTTTTAAATTGTTCTCGGCAAATCAGTTTTGAAAATGACCAATAATGATAACCATAAAAATGCGTAATATCGGTGCCGATAATCGGCCAGGCTGATATTCGGTCAACCCCTAATAAATACTATTTATTTGTTTGTGCTGCCTTAGTCTAACTTAAATAATAATAATAATAATAATAATAATACTAATAATGTGTTACTGCTATATAATTAATTATACTATAAAAGTATAATTAAGTAATTAAAACATTAAATTACAGTTTAAAAAAAAAAACTAACAAGGGTCATAATCATGATTGAGAATAATGGTAATTACACAACTCATTACAGTAATGAAAAATTTGAGAGAAAATGTGCTTAACTGTCATTAAAACACAACATGAAACAGAAAATCTCAATGGTCTTAAAGGGATAGTTTACCCCAAAATGAAAATTACCTCATGATTTAGCCCTACTCACCCTCAAGGCATCATAGATGCATATGATTGGCTTTTCCAAGCTTTATAATGGCAGTGAATGAGGTTTAAGATTTTGAAGCCCAAAAAATTGTATAAAAAGTACTTCACATGGCTCCGGGGGGGGTTAATAAAGACCTGAAGCGAATTAATGCCCTTGTGTAGTTTTTTTGGGCTTTAAAACCCCATTCACTGCCATTATAAAGCCAGAGCCAGCACATTTTTTTAATATAACTCTGATTGTATTTGTCTGAAAAAAGAAAGTCATATACACCTAGGATGGCTTGAGGGTGAGTAAATCATGGGATCATTTTTCTTTTTGGGTCAACAATCCCTTTAAACTGGCTTTATTGTCTTTATTCAAAATATGTGAGATTCATATCTATGTTGTACCTTGTAAACATTTAGTAAGTAAAAAAAAAAAAAAAAAAAAAAAAAAAAAAAAAAACATTTTTGTAACAGAAGCAACAAGATTGATTTTGTAGTACCAGCATTTAAAAAATGGTACTGCAAACAAACCTTGACTCATTTGACTTTCATAAGTTTAAGCAACATTTTTTAAAAGTATGGTTAATTAACCATCCACTTTATGATTTGTATTCATTCTTCATAGGAAAGGCAGGCAAGCAAGTAACTACAGTACAGTCTACCCTTCCCTCCCATCCGCTCCTCAAACAAATCTAATACATATTCAAGGCCATGCTGTAGGTTACAGATCACTTTAGACAGGATGAGAGCTTATTTCTCCCTCCCCGAGTAAAATTGTTCCAACAGCTGCTGTAAATGAGCCCTAATTTGGAGAGTAATCTGCTGCTGTCATGCGGGAGCACTGCTGGGCATTAGTGTGACGGCTGAAGAAGACCCCCTGGATATTCACTGTTTACTCTCCATCTTACGTTGGGTAAGCCGTGGAATGATGATACCTCGTAAACATACACACACGGACACAACCACCTACACACATAATATCCGTTTATGTATGTATATCCATTTGTTGCAAACAGTTTGCATGAAACCCAGCAGCGGACCTGTCTGAGACTTGTCCTCTACGCTGTTACTGGGAAAATTAAAATGGTACAGGTGTCCGAGGTAATCTGGTAATTGTATGGTAAATGTAGCCCTATTATCTTCAAGCTGTGCAAAGTGGCATTTGAGTAAATGACAATCGAACATCAGTGTGCCCCAGTTCAATTTAAGGCCTGTCCGGCGCTCATGCACACACGGCTAAATAAGTAAAATGAAGCGTTCCATTACGTGTTGGTGTCCTTGGAAGGGTCAAACTTTGGAGATGGAGGATGGATGGCGAGCAGGGCGGGTTGCGGAAGGTTACGAGTCTCATCTTGCGATCAACTGCATGCTGTGTTATTAGGCGAGTGCTGTACATCAGGCACTGACGTGTTGCCTTAGCATTCTTATTGAGTACATCTAGTTATCACATCTTGCGCTTAAGCACCCGCTGAGTTCACAGAGAAAACGCCATCCCCCGTGACCCCTCTGTGTCTCTGCTGGAGACCTTGGATATGGAAAATGCTAATATGAATATTCATGCTTTATACCAGGATAGAAACAGTAAGACATAAGAGGTGATTTGGATTCCAGTGGCTCTGTGGAAAAATGCTGTTATTTGCTACGGGAGGCAAATTGAACTTGATTTCTTCCTGATAAAAAGGCACCAAATGAGGCATCAGAGAAAGCCTAAGCAGTCCATTTTAATATGCAGGTGCAATGTGGATTTAATTCCTTTTAACCAGGTCCCCACGGATTTATTAAACATGGGTGCCATTGAAGATATTGGTCCTGTTAGAATTAGCACACATCCATTCCAAAGGCCAAGAACGATAACTATAAAGATAACTATAATGTTAGCTTTCCCAACAATGGTTGATAACATGCTGTTTATTCTAAACCATTGCAGTTATGTTCTGATTGACTGTCAATGTTTTTAACATTTATCACCTGGAAAAATAACTGAAAGTGATTCCAACAATATCGTTCATCGTCATAGTCTCTATTCTCATAATGTTTTTTTTTTTTTTTTTTTTTTTAATAAATTATAGTTATTGTCTTTGGTGTGAACAGGTGTAAGTTATGCAAGCTACTAAAAGTGAAGTGCTGGTGATAAAGTCCATGCTTAGACAGTATTAATTGGGTCAGTCCTAGTATTAATAAAGGCCTCCTGGAGCGAATTGATGCGTTTTTGTAAGAAAAATATCCATATTCAAAAAGTAAGAATCACTTTAATCTTGCTTGCGCTAACAGTTGTACACTGAACTTGCTTTGACAAGGGGTGTGGCAGTATTGAAACACCGTCTAAGCTGTTTGTTAATCGCAACGCAGTGGGACAGCTAACCAATCACAACACATTTAGTTTTTCAGAAGGCGGGCCTTCATTAAACCCAGAACCCAGAATTGAGCCTTATGTGCCAGGCTGGGAGAAATGTATTGTAATAATGTAAATTATGTTAAAAAATAATGCGTTTTTCGAACCACCAAGCATGAAAGCATGTTCTAGTACACCTCCAAAACAAAATCAAGACTTTGTAAAAGAGCATAATAGGACACCTTTAACGAGTTGGAACCCACTTCAACCTTTAGAACGTTTTGTTGTTTGTAATTAAATGCATATGAGTAGGTGGAATTTTCACAAAGAAAACAGTATAAATTAATGAATTGATTCACATGAGTACAACGATCTGTCATGCCACATTAAAGAGCTTGAAAAACACATTATTGTAAGACACACAGTTTGTATTTTGCTATAAGACTGATTTCTAAAGCTGAGACTTTGTTTCATATTAAAAGTACCAAAAGCACAAAGTTTATTGCTATTGAGGGGCTGGTGCACTACAAATAACGAATGCTGTTGAAGACATAAAATATATTTCGAAGCATACTGTCCCTGCAAGTATGACACATGGTATGATTTCTGCTTATAATCCCACAAATATTTGTAGTACTAAAAAGGGTTAAATAAGAGCACTATGGCATCCCCTCAAAGAAATGCCGATTAGGTGTGGGAGCTGATGTTAAGATAAAAATTTGTTCCTGTTCAGTATGTTAATTCATATCATATTCTTGATATTAAGCTGTTTCCATGAGTCTTTAAAATTGTCTCATCCCAGTAAGATAATGTGGCTGTTTGGACGCAACAATATTCAAATAAATTCTGGTGGTCTGGTCAACTTCTCCTAGTGCTCTCAATCTGGGCCATTTGCATGCTCAATATAGTCTATACTCTCAAAATATTATAACTTTAATTTCTACAATTTAAATTCATACATAGTACATAGAAAAAAAATGATATTTGGTGGTTTAAAATGCTGTAAAATGTTTTACAATTATTATTATTATTATAACTATTATTAAAATTATGTGAAATTATTTTAAAAAGAAAACGTAAATATGCTGAAAATTCAAAAGGTATGTCAAAGACAGCTGTAAAGTTGATGTTAAAAATTTTAAGGGCAATAATATCATGATCTTTGCTGGAGACACAAAAGGCACAGAATCCCAGGAATGACCCAAGTATTGAGAAACATCACAAAAATTTTCCCTTGATATCACAAACCCACCTTAATTTTTGTCATTTTTGTTTTTGCATGTTCACTTTAGCATCTAAAGTCATTCATTTTTTTTCCAAGTTAAGTTTTTAGGTTTGTTCGTCATTTTAATAAAAAGTATGCACAGATCCACCTTTTACCAGAAAAATGTTTACACCTACTTGGGAGACCAGTAGCTTGGACCAGCGTCCTAGCTTAGGCTGGATTTAACCAGCCTTTATATTTTGCAGGAGTGATTGAGAACATTCACAATTTGTATTTAACATACTATGGATAATATGTAAATTGAAATGCAGCTCTTCTCATGCTTTAGTGTAGCAGTTTATCTTCCAGCATGCCTAGTTCTTGGCAACTGTGTCAGCTTAGTACCTCAGTGAATGTTTTTGAGATGACTCCTTTCAGAACCATTCAGATTGCTATTATCCTGCCATTAACAAAGATTACATAGATTAAAATGTTGGCAAGCAAAAGTGGCTTTGCAGTTTTAACATCTTGGACAGACATAACAGTTATTGCTAGCAACTTCAGATCTGATTACCTCACAGTGAAAGAACCCTACAAGGCATCCTCCTCAACTATTGATGTTCGAACACCTGATGTTGCCTGAACTAGTGCTTATCTCTGTAAAAGCACTGTTTCTTGACAGTATGCCATAAGTATGTGGATTACAACTGTCTGCCTCTGTATAACTGAAGTGGTAATGGGTTAGTACAGCTTTAGCTGGAGGAGTTTGGTATGGCCCTCGGCGATGAACTTTCTAAACATCCAGACTCTCAGAACAACTCTTTGCTGTTTTTTCATGCTAATGAAGTCTTTTTATCTCAGTTTTATGTCAGACTGTGAAGTTTTTGGAGGAGGCACATCAAGTAGTTGGTTGAATTAGCTAAGACATGTTCATATTTTAGTGCTAGCACTTAGAGCTTCGTGATTATTGTGAACTTAAGGCACTCAAAGAAACCCTTTTATTATGTGTATGTTTCTCCTGATTATTGAGGAAATTAGCATTGCCATGTGGTCAGAAGCAATTACTGATAATTTCTACACATATCACAGAAACATGTCCTCAATTATGGTCCTACAGTCTCACGCAGATACGCCACAATTATCATCTGTACGCTGGACACAGCGCCAGACTGAACCATCGATCCATATCTTCATCAACAGTATGACACTCATTGCTATTTTGTATGCTCTCACACTTTCAAACATGTCTAATTTTACCGTGATTATAGCTTGCCAGGCAAAAGGACACAGTCTAATGGGTTTGTTTGAATTGCTGTTGACATCTGTGCTTTGATAGAATGTTGATAGAAAACATTGCAATCAACCCCAGAGAGAGATCTGAAAATCTCAATTCCAGCCTTGTGTACGCTGTGTAATTCTCACAGTTTTTTCTGTGCTGTGCATGGGATAATGAAATTATTTCAGGATGCCATCAGCAACCCCATGAGGACAAGAGATGGTTAATAATGAGCCTTTTTGCCAAGTAAAATAACAAGCAAGCTAACAATCGATATCATTGTAATTTGTTTTTGTTTGACTTAATTTAATCTAATTGTATTTGCATCCAATGTTATTTGCCGCATAGGCAACGGATTGAAATTGAAGACATTAGGTGCTTCAAAACCATTTCCAGTGGCTTTGTGATCATCATATTTTCCCATAATCCCAGTGAGATCTTGGGTAAAAGCCATGGCACATTGCGTGACAACAACTATCTGTCTAGGTTGTAAAGTATTAAAAACAGTGTAGAAAAGACTTTGGTCTTAGTCATCCCATTGAAAGCTTGTAGATGAAGTCACGCTGTTTTAAGGATCTAAGCGCATGGTCCAAACTGCACAACTCAGGTGCACTTAGGGCATGTCCGAATGCGCTTTAGCTATTTTAAGGACGGGAAAAACTGTCTGCGTGCCCTGCGCATGGTCTAAAAGGGTTGATCCTATTCTCTTAATGAGTCATGGGTGTGTTTTGGGCATAATGTGCATTAAACCAATCAGAGTCTCATCTCCCATTCCCTTTAAGAGCCAGTTGCGCTTGTCCCATGGCGGATTCGCTATTTACCTGGTGGAATTTGCTAGAACAAAGACTGAACGCTTCTACAGAGCAGGGCCGGTGCCAAGGGAGGCATTCACGGGCTGAGCCCCCTCAAATGAGTTACTGTGCACCCCCCTTCCATCCTCTCACCTTCTTGCTGAACGTGATCATTTTCAAAAGCGAAAGTGAAACCAAAAAAACAGCGCGCATAAGAATGCGATTGACTATCCATTATGACATGTAGGCATTTTTATATTAATGTACACAATAATCTTTTACATTGGTATTTCTTTTTTTTTTATATTTGGCATGTTTTTTGTGTTGCTGCACGCCCCTGTGTGTGTAATAAGCGGAGTGTAAGTGCATTGTGCACCTGCATATAGGCGCATATTAGTAAGGTGCTCTTTAAATAACAAAAAAATAAAAAATTGCACCATTGACTTTAGACCAGGTTTCAGTTGGTCTATTTCAGTTGCCTCAAAATAGCAACGCACCAACAATGCGCCTGAACACACCTTGTTTTCTGACGATTTCGCCCATAGGCGCACAAATGGGCGCAAATGCATTTGCTATTTAAACAACGTGGCACAGGACATGAAAATGATAACTGCGTCAGGCTGGAACCTTCAATAAACACTTGTGTCGTGCTTGCTGCCGCATTGCGCCGGATGCATGATAGGGCCCAAAGACTGACAATGTTGCTTTATGACAGGAGAAATTTTGAAATTCCTAAAATTAGGCTCAGATGGTAAAATTGTCACCAAAATCGTATCTTCTGATCCAACTCTTACAAGATTTTGCCTCGTTCCTACCCACAACATTCATGTTTTGTCCTTTTCAAACTCTGTTTTCGTTGGGTCCCATGGGAGTACAGATCTGTCAGGTGAACCCAGTCAAACTAGTTTAGTTAAAGTCAAAATGGAATGCAGTTATGAACCCATTTTATATTTGTAGTCTGACTTGATTCAGAGTGTATATATTCAACATAGGATGTTTAGTCAGGTGATTAGAAGGGAGTGTTGAAAAATAGGAGAGAACTGTGATGTTGGGCAATGTGGAAATTGTTTTAGAGTTGGAGAAAGTTACATTTAAATAGAAATTAAAATTACTTTTTGATGAAAGGTTACATTTTCTTCAGTAAGCACTATAAATTTAAAGGGATAATTCACCCAAAATTCTGAAAATTCTGTCATCAGTTACTCACCTTCATGTCAGTCCAAACCTTTAAGTCCATTGTTCATCTTTGAAACACAAATTAAGATATTTTTAATGAAATCTGAGAGCTTTCTGACCCTGCACAGACAGCAACGCAATTGACATGTTCAAGGCCCAGAAACGCAGTAAGAACAGTATTAAAATAGTCCAGGTTCAACCGTAATGTTATGAAGCTATGAGCATACTTTTTGTGCATAAAGAAAACAAAAATAACAGCTTTATTCAACAATTTCTTCTTTTCTGTGTCAGTCTTAAGCGCACGTTCACGAGAGCAAACAACTAGAGCCAATTTGGACTAAATGTTGAGTTTAAAGCAATTTACGTTACATGCAAACTCATTTTTTTTTGAAGATTACCTTTCTGAGAGATTTATTTCTTTTCAAATGTGATGCATCCTCTGCTATATATCATGTAAAATGTTGTATCTATTGTCCCCGATTACCAATAGCATCATCCCCTGAGTCCAAGACCGGTTGCCCACAAATCATGTTAAATTCTCTGAACCTCTATCACTCTCTCCACACTCACACGAGATGGAATTTTTCCATCAGTTTCCAATAAGCAAGGGGAAGTGTGAAAAGAATCTGGCCAGTGATCAAAACCTTGCGCCGTGGCAGAGCCATGGTGAGAAAAATGAGAGGACGATGATCCTGCTGACTTCAGCAAGCCAGAACACGCACCCTCTGACCCACAACTCATTGGTCAGTGGACACAGTTGAACACACGAAACCAAAACCGTCTGTTGCTTAATGGCCTTGAAAGGTAATTCAGAGAATCCCCTTTAAATGTTCCTTTTAATGTGGTCTTTTATAACAGAATTTGTCCATGTGTATGCCAATGACGTCAACTCATTTTTCATTTTTTTTCTTTTGCAATGAATTCTCAGTTGTGTTGGATAGCTTAATATGTGGATGATGCACCAGGTGTTCATAGCTTCCATGACTTCTAATGATTTCACAATTTATTTACTCTGAAAGCAGTAAGGAGAGCAGAGTGAAAAGCTGAATTGCAAACTCAATCATAGCTCGCAAAGTGTCAGACTATGAAAGAGTCTCAGTGAATCACGGGCTGAAAGGCTATCACCCAAACCTCCAAGGTCCGCACCTGCCTCATTCCTCATCTAAGACCTGCCTGAGCACTGATCAGCCATGCACACAACATGAAGACCACTGGGAATGCTTTCAAACTTGGGCATAACAGTCCACTCGCCCTGTAACCAAGGATACATCCATCTTGAAACTTCAATAACCTCTTTAAAAAATGGAACTGGGAGGGAAGTTAGGTTTTGAAATGCACAGGAAGTCATGCAAAACCTCTATTGTGTGGTATGTTGTGAAAAAAAAGCATTGAATTTCTTTTTTTTTTTTTTAAATACAGACCTATGACCTGAGCACCATTCGTGCTTAATGTAGAATTAAAGTCTGGACAATTTGGTGAAAGGAGCAATTTATTTCATGATAACCTCAAAAAGCTCAATTTATAGAGATCAAGGTTATCACTTTCCACATTTTATTCAAAACATCTCCCACAACCTGTAAAATCATCACATTCACACCGTTCTTTCATTTCATCTCTTTGAAGGCAAACTGATGAGCGCAGCTTGAGTGAAAACATAGATAAATGGGAAAAGATTTGAGGAAATGAGCATTGAAGGAAATTTGCATGATTGCATGTACATGACTTAAATGTTTAGGAGCATCCGACATCAGTTACTGTCTGCATTTGCGAAACCATTGTGACGCTATGAGTATGACACTTTCTTTCCAAAAAAATGTACTGTACAAGATGTTGTGTAAAAGGTGATTATCTCAAGTAGCTATAAGAATAGAAGTTAAAGGAGAAGTCCACTTCCAGAACAACAATTTACAGATAATGTACTCACCCCCTTGTCATCCAAGATGTTCATGTCTTTCTTTCCTCAGTCGTAAAGAAATTGTTTTTTGAAGAAAACATTTCAGGATTTTTGTCCATATAATGGACTGATGTGGTCCCCTGAGTTTGAACTTCCAAAATGCAGTTTAAATCCCAGCCAAGGTAGATAGATCTTGTTTAGCAAAATGATCTGTTATTTTCATAAAAAATAATACAATTATTATATATATACTTTTTAATGTCAAACGCTCTCTTGTCTTGCTCTTCCCGACCTCAGTGTTTTTTTCCAGTTCATGACAGTTAGGGTATGTCGTAAAACTCCCATCTCATGTTCTCCCTCAACTTCAAAATTGTCCTCGCTGTTTTACCTTTTTTTTTGTGTGTGTGTTTGATCATCTTTGCATGTTCACTTTGTAAAAACTGGGTCGGTACTTCTGCAGCAGTGTAGGATGTTTCTGAAATTATTTTTGAAGTTGAGGGAGAAAATACGATCTGAGTTTTTTTTTTTACGTACCCTAACTGTCTTGAGCTAGAATACACAGAGTTCAGGGAGAGCAAGACAAGAGGAGCGTATGAAATTAAAAAAGTATTTAAATTGTATTTTTTAATGAAAATAACTGATCGTTTCACTAGATAAGACCCTTCTTCCTCAGCTGGGATCATTTACAACCGCATTGGGATCGTTTGAAGTCACATTTAAGATGCATTTTGAAAGTTCAAACTCGGGGCACCATATCAATCCATTATAAATAGAAAAATGCTGAAATGCTTTCCTCAAAAAACAATACGACTGAAGAAAGAAAGACACGAACATCTCGGATGACAAGGGGGTGAGTACATTATCTGTAAATTGTTGTTCTGGAAGTGGTCTTCTCCTTTAAGTTCTAAGGGTGAACTTCAGCAGTCTAGAAGAACACCTTGAGCGTGGCACAGAAATGGTGTAAAAGCTATTGTTCAGCTATAGTGACGATGACTCGATGAGTCTTTTACACTTGTAGTAAGGTTAAGTGGGTGGTTCGAGCCTCAGACATTAATCCCAAACACAGAAGCTTCTATGAGTCTGAAGACCTTGTTTATCTGGTTCAGGTGTGTTCAGTTACGGTTGGAGCTAAACTCAGCAGGACAGTGGACCTCCAGGAACAAGTTTGGAATTCTGCATGTTTTTTTTGTGTTTATCTAAATATGAAATGTATGTCATCATTTTCTCACCTTCATGTCGTTACAACCCATAAGACTTTTATTCATCCTCAAAACACAAATTAAGATATTGACCTCGTTGAAGCTCCATCAAAACTTTGCTTCAAAAAGTCCATAGAGACATTGTAAAAGTCATCCATACGAATCAGTCGATTGCATGTTTCATTAGAAATATCTTCATTTGTGTTTTAAAGATGTATAGACGTCTTACAGATTTGTAACAAGTTGAGGGTAAGTAATTGATGCAATGGAGTTTGCATTTTTGGGCAAACTAACCCTTTCATTTTTTTGCTTTCTTCTACAACCATTCAGTGAGTCTGCTGTGCCATTTTTTTTATTTTATTGCTCACTGGTTTTATGTTTACTTGCCTCTAAATTCCAAGTTAAAAAAACAAACAAAACTAACTATTGTTGTCCAGGAGTTTTTCGTCAAGCTGCCCCTTCCAGTGCATTTGTGTTCAATTCCTCATGTATATATTTTGGCTTTAATATTGTCTGCTTAATGTTTTTGCTCAAAACCACACTTTAAACCACCATCAAGTGCTTGTAATAACCTCCGATTATGATCTAAAGTGAATTTTGATTCTATAACAGGCAGACACACATTCTTTGTATGTTTATTAGAAAGGTTTATTTGCTTTCATGTCACTTGTAGAAAAATGTTTCCCTCAGTTTTTTTTTTTGTTTGTTTGAGCAGGAGATATGATCACATGATTGACAGATCTAAAGTAAATTCTGTATTAAGAACATGTGAGAATAAATCTGTTCTCAGATACCAATACTCGCGTTTCCATTACCCTTCAAACTGCGCAAACTGACATTGCGAATAGAAAATACGCAGAATGGAAACATTAGTGATTACAGTGACAGATGATTTCAACTGGAGCTCACGCTGATGTGACTTGCTTCAATTAAAAGTAGACATTTCAAGCATTCTATAGATATATTTCTTTACTGGGATTCAGGTTGTTTTATCTATGTGACTGTGTAGAGAGGTGACAGAGACCAAGATGGCAGAGAGCGCACCCTGTTTAATTTCTTTATTTTACAAAAGCACATTGTTGTTATTACTATACACAAATAAAAGTAGACCCTTTGCAGTTTTAAACTATGCTTTATTCTTATCTGTACAATCAAAAATGACGGAGTATTTTAAGTTCTTTTTGCAGTCAACAAGAAGAAATGAGACTGACCGTACCAACGCAGTCTTCAACCCCAGAGGGTTTACCAGTGTTGGCGCAGGATGTTTTTCATGTCCGTGGGTTAAAACAACCCCAATAATGTGATATTCAGCCCCTGGAAAGTGTCTCTCTTTTTAAAGTAACATGCCCAACACTACACTCTAGTCAATGCTTGTGTTTAAACTAGATGTTTCAAAAGGGTCCCAGAAGTGGCTCTTCGCACTGCTTCACTAAAGATACACCCACATCTCCTTTGATTTAAAAATAATGGCTAGTGCTGTGGCTCCAATACATGTAAATTTACCAACATCCATCGCCATGACTCAGAAAAATGATGTTGTAGTTGCATAACATTGGTTAATGGAAATGGTGTCAATTCGCAATAGGTTTTTTATCAACATATATAAAATATCGTGAATTTTTGCGCAAATCTATATTGGAAATGCACCTAATAATAACAAGAACTCAGCATCCACTCTCTTCTGGGATACTCTTCCACGGTGTTTGTTTACACAGGTTTTCAGAACAGCGCCACCACTCTTGATCTTTATTGCAACAGCAGCTGCTCTGGGCACATGATCTAAGCTCAAATCTAATTGGACAGCCCGTTTCATCGCGGAGCAATGGGGGAAAAATTTGACACACTGGATGGAAAAAAGTAGTCAGTGTTTTTGTGCCGCGAATGATTGCACCTGGTGTGAATAGCCCCATAGGGGTCTATTTTTTCGATTCAAATTTTTGCATTCTGTGTGAAAAGGCCATTAACTTTTAAGAATCCTCTGTATTAGATAACATGAAAATTTGTAACATGAAACATTTACAAAGTTTAAATACAAGTCAAGTGGTAGCATTTTGGACATGCTTGATAGACTATCTGATGATATACTATAGGTAGGTCAACAAGAAATGAGTTGCAGAAGTTGTCCAATGATTGTAGAAGCTTCAATCTTTGGGGGACATACATGTTTACTCGTTCTATAAGTGCAATAGCAGATGCACATCAAAACTTTTTTTAGAGGATGAAAGAGTTTGGAGAGTTTTTGCAGCCCCACTGATATGTATCAAATCAATCTAGTACAGTTTGCTCAATGTTTAGTGAAGTGGCCCTACTTTCTAAAAAAGCTGAAAAGAGAACAGACCTGAACTTTAGATGACTTTCAACAATGCAATGTTAAAAACCAGACGAGACCAATGAGATATGGTCACCCCAGCTTCAAAAAGGGCAGATAAATCTGAAATGTTAGTTCAGTCTGCAGACAAGCTGTTTACATCCTCTCCCAGCTTACTGAGGGACAGACCACTCTACCGTGGCAGAACTCAACAGATCACAGACCTCAAGTTGACTTTGGCTTACAAAATACCCAGCTGCTCACCAGCCACACAGCTTAGATTTCCAATAAGTTCCAGATCTTGACAACATGAGATGTCTTCACCAGAGAAATGCTGTAATCTTTGTGAGAGGAAGGATAAGAAAAGCAGAGTGGCTGTATAACAAAACCGGATTTTCCAATTATTTCCCCATACCCGATTCTGAATCAAAATGGTTCCATTTAATAATTGATATCCAGTGTCCTTCATCATCTTGCTAAGCGTAGGACAGCAGTTGTATGCTGAGAAGCACTGAGATCTAATACTTATCCATTTCACAGGAATCCA
Source organism: Labeo rohita (assembly GCF_022985175.1). Lineage (NCBI taxonomy): Eukaryota > Metazoa > Chordata > Actinopteri > Cypriniformes > Cyprinidae > Labeo > Labeo rohita. The sequence continues at coordinate 23,667,281 of NC_066885.1, read as the reverse complement.
AATTGAGTGTTGCAGAAATGTAGATACACAAGCCATTTACCAGACAACCCAGACAGTCCATGTTTTCTGTGTCCTTTTGTCTGGAGATGTCCTCGGAAATGTCCTTTTTTGTGTTTAAAATGGCAAATAAATACTGTGTTTTACTTTTTTTTTTGATTCAGTACTAGGACAAACTACAGCCTCCCAAAATACCTGGATTTCAAAAACCCCGGTTTCAGAAGACTGTGCAGAATAGCTGTAATAATTATTTAATTTCCAAATTCTCATTTGTAAGCCTTTCTGCTCTACCTGAGCTTGGTGTCCAAAGTAAACCAGTTTTAAAATTCAACTCAGTCTGTCTCAGTCTAATGCCTTCTAGCATTGTCTGTTTCCGCTGGCTAACTTAAAGCTGAACATGTGCTTACACCATCTTTCTGTACGGGCGGCCAGTTTTGGCCCGACTGCGCTGATCTGGAGCACCGATACGGCACTCGCACTCAACCTTCAATTTGCGTTACCTGTGGCCTTACAATAGCTCCTGGGTAAACTTAATAAATAATTACCATAATGTTTTGAATTTGGTACATTTGAATAGGGCGGCCAAGGAAAATATTTGATTAATCTTCTTAGCGCATGTGTGTGTGCAGATTCTGAGAGTTAATTTCAAGGGCCTTGCCTAAAGTAGATTACCTCCCTGTGCTACTGCACATGTGCTCATGAGCAATTTTGTTTATTCATGTTTTTATATTGCAATGCTTTTCCTGCTAGTGAATCACCAGTCAAAATGCAATTTATTTCTAGCTTGGTGCATGATGGTGAGCACTGATACTGTCAGAGAGAAATGTGAAGAGCGCTGGGATGGCACCAAACACCCCACTATTTATGTATGGAATATAAATAAAACATTTTATGTGCTCTCTACCAAAAAAAGTTGTTGGACTTTAAAAATGATTTCCAAACAAAACACTTTTTGGCATCTGTGGGTGTTTGGACATCTGATTGCATTAGAATGTTTTCATCCTGTATCTTGAAATATATTTGTGTGGTGGTTAATGCCATCACCTTCTCAATTTTTGATTTTTTTTTTTTTTTTTTTTTTTTTTTTTATTATTTTTATTTTTTAAATAGAGGTAGTACCCCCAGAAATGAAACTTCTGTGATTATTTGCTCAACTGAATGTTGCACCACATGAGTAATGTTCTTCTGTTGAATATAACTGTCACTCTTTTCCATATAATGAAAATAAATGAGTACTGGGACCATCAAGCTTCAAAAAGAAAAAAAAAAAAAAAGAAAAAAGACAATAAGAGTGTCATAAATAGCTCACTTGTCTCATGCACTGTATTGCAAATCTGATGTGTGAACAAATCATTTTGTTTCAGCTGGATCTTGTTAATGAATCTGTTGATTCTGATTCAAAACTGGTTCACTTAAAATGTAGACTCACTTAAATAAACAACAATAAATACCATCTTGTGGCTCTTAAATGTGTCATGACAGATCACTGCATTGCCTTATTAGATCAATCGACATGTAAACCGATCATATTTTCTTATTTACTTAAAGGACAAAATAAACATGAATGAACATCAGAACATATTTTATTTTCAAATGCGGAAAGAAGAAGAAGTCTGATTTGTTTATGGGACAAAATTCACAGATTCAGTGTTATGATTGGTCAGATCGTCTGTCGATCAAGCTGTTAGCGAAGGGTCAATTGCTATTTCAATAGAATGGAATATGTTCTCCTTTTATGAAGCTCGTACTTCGGAGTTCGGAAATTGTAATTATGATTATGAGTGCTTTTGGACAGATTTGATAGACAATAGCCCCTTTCACACCAGTATTAATTTTGACAGGCATTTTTGATATAGTCTTAGTCTTTATCTTGAGACTAAAATGCTTAATAGTCTTAGTCACATTTTAGTAATGTGAGTCTTTCATAGTTTTAGTCTAGTTGTAGTCGATGAAAAGTCATTGCATTTTTGTCAACTTTTAGCCATTACTTTTAGTCTGCCGTTATCAACATATATTTTGGTAGCTATTTTAGTCTTTAAACAAAAATAATTATTAATTCTTTCTAATAAATTATGACAATTTTCATTTTTGGGTGAACTATCCCATTAACTGTAGTGAAAAAGGAACTTATAAAAGGAACTTATAAAAATTGTAGTTGTTCATTTATATATACACCTATGTATAATTTATAATTTTTGAAAAAGAAGCACAGTAACCTATAGGATGTATTTTGAATGTCCGGTACTCCTCAAATAACATTCTAGTCCCGTCTCGTCTTGTTAACGACGACGCGGCATAAATTCCGTCATACTTTTTATCATCAGATATTAGTTTTAGGTCATCAAATGTCTCGTCTTAGTCACAGAAAAAATGTTTGTTAACAAATATTTTTCGTCGCCGTCTTCGTTGACGAAATTAACACTGTTTCAGAAATAAAAGTAAATTGCCATAAAATGACCAAAATGGCTTTACCGGTAAAAACAAAAATGCGCTGTTCACACAGGCGATGACGTTCCATCTTTTTACCAGTAAAGCACCATTCGCACATCAGTTTCAAAATACCAGTAAATTCTGTGACATCATTATTTAGAAATGACCTCTAAACGTCTGCACTTCCTTGTGTTGTGTTTGTAAACATGGAGGGCGTCAGTGTTTTTGTTAATGTTTTCATTTCTGTGTCAAACATTCACATTGATGCAGCTAATTTTGGTCCAGAGACATCGTATTAGACGACTTCAAACCAAACTGCGCAGCACGGAGTAAATCTGTCATCTGCGTCAGAATGTTATGATTGGCCCAAAGTAGACGTCTTATGACTTACTGGTAATCTCGTTCTGCTTTCATACAGAGCATATTACTGGTAAATTACTGGTAATGTTACAGCTTCTCATGTTTGAAAAGGTCCTGTTCACACGTGATCTCTTAGCAGTAATTTACCAGTAAATACTGTATGTGTGAAAGAGGCTATATCATATTTCTCTCTTTTTCCTTTTTCTGACAAAGCCAGGAATATTTTTTAGCAGCGATGGAACATAATGAAGATCAAAGGATGCACATTACATGTGTAATTGGTGATTTATGTATGTACTTCATCATTCTCATGCCACCACAGATAATTATGGGAAATGTAGTTTGGTCTGTCTTGTCATAAATTGGTCTTTTTTTTGCTAAGCTTTCTTTTTTTTTTTTTTTTCTCTTCAAATCCATACTACCTACATACTAATACATCTACATCGGCTATATAGTTTGCTCTACTTATTTTGATCAAAATGTTTTCCATATATCTTTTCCATATAACTTAAAGAAAGTAATGAGTTTCCCACTGGCAATTGTGATTTGATGGCGGTGTTGATGTGTGCTGTAAACACACTCATTCCGGCAAGACTTTAACATAGTAATATCATGTGAGTCATGTGAAGTGCTTTAATTAAATGTTTATTATGCTTTTTCCCCCACTCATTCATTTTTGTTGGATATGCAGTTACTAGGATATACCTGAAATTCACCTTTTGTGTTCCACAGATGAAAGTCAGTCATGCGATTTTGGGATGACATGAGGGTGAGCAAATGATGACAGAGTTTTCGTATTCCTTTAAGATCACTCTCCACAGCAGGTGCTGTGTCTGCTATTCAGTTTCCTTGTTAGCTTATAGTTCAGGTCGTTATAGTCTCTCATTAATGATCCATCCATCTCATTTCCCACACTGCACTGCAGCAGACTACAATAATGGTGAAATGCATCAGGAAGAGTATGTTGTCATGACACACATGACAAGCCCCGCTCGTATTTCTCCACAGTCGGAGGGCTGTCTGCGGCACGCACGTATGCAGCAGAGTTTCTTGTAGGCCCGTTAATATGGATTTATCTGGCCGTTGGGCAGTAATGTCTAGGGCTGACGTCAGGCTGTTTTACACACCACTTGTTCCTCTGGCATGAGGGTGTTGAGCATGGTCCGCTATTGGTGAGTGGATTAATGGCTGACCGTGTGGACTCAGGCACCAAATACATTGTCTCTGGCCGGATCGTTCAGCCTGTCCTTGCAGTATTGATCCTCACTTCTCACAAGTTCACAACTTCCGCATTCTGGATGCTCCGTTTGACAGGAGAGAGATTTAGGGCTCGGATGAGGTCAGTTCTTTTGTGACAGATTGATACCAAAAGAATTTCTGCAGGCCTGGAGAATTAACCTTTGATTTTCAGAAGCTGGGTTACATATCAATATTAACTTCTGTTCTTGGTAGACACTTTCTGGCAGAGCAGCTTATGAAAAACTGCGCATGCACTTAGAATAGGTTCTCAAGTTGGTAATGCAGATTTAAAATAACGTCATAAAATAAAAATTAAATAACAAGTCATAATTAACCCTTAAATGCATACCTCGGGTCTTTAGCGACACGGGGCACCTCTCTCCTTCATCTTCAAGTTTGACATCAGCTTTCTTGGTATTCATCAATCTTTCATTATAAACAATAAAAAAAGAGAATAAAATATAAAAGAATGTCTATTTTCTTTTTTTTTTTTTTTTTTTTTTTTTTTTTTTTTTTTTTTTGCAGTGTGTAGGGTCGCTAGAGAATTGTGAAACGGTCATGCATTTAAGGCTTAGTAGTAATTCACAATATTAAAGTTTTTAATGTATTTTTGACCAGCCTTTCTGAGCATTCTTAAGGTCCTTGCACACTGAGTCTGGACACACAAAAAAAAAATACAACCTCGTGTTGTGTCAATCACGTTTACACACTGCCTCGGAAATGTTTGCCCGTCATAAAAAATTTGATACAAATGATAATAATAATAATAATAATAATAATAATAATAATAATAATAATAATAATAATAATAATAATAATAATAATAATAATTTGTAATACAATTGATTACAAATGATAATCAGTCTGCCAAAATAGCATGGTTACTACAGTTTTACTATAATAAAGCCATGGTTAATTTTTGTAAGTGTTATGCCACTTTTAAAATATGTATGAATTATATTGCATTATATAACAATTGTCAAACCAAACATTCTCTGCATATAATGCTATACATTTTCTCTGAACTAACTTACTCTTTTTGAATCAGTTGAGACAAATCTGCAGTTTTTTTCTTATTCAGCTGGTGACATTTTTAGTTTTCTCCCAAGGTTTTTTTCTCCATTTCTGTCACTGATGAAGTTTTGGCTCCTTTCTGCTGTCGCCTCTGGCTTGCTTAGTTGGGGACACTTAATTTTCAGTGATATCGTCTTGTTTGCACAGATAGGGTACAACGGGGCTAAAGGCGCCCCGATTTAAAAGGCGCCTTTGATTATTATTTTTCTCTAAATCACTAAATTGCAGAAAAAGTGGCTTAGCACTTTTCAAAACATCCGCTTTTCAACATACACATGAAAATTTGGCTGATCTTTGACACGATCACAGGCAGCAGCGCTAAGTCAATTCTGTGCTTACTAGATCTAATATTTGTTATTTTTAAAAATGGTGTAGATTTAAGTAGCACACGAGAATCGCTAAAATTCTTGATTATATATTGAGACAAAGGTCTTGATGATTTCAGTTTTGTTTAAGATAATTTAAAACAGCAGTTTTTAAATAATGAAAGAATATGTAAAATAGGTGAATACTCCTGGCTGGCTCGCCCTGTGCTTCTGGGGCAGCCATGGCCTAATGGTTAGAGAGTCTGACTTGTAACCCTCAATACCATGACTGAGGTGAGACCCTTGAGCAAGGCACCGAACCCCCAACTGCTCCTTGGGCGCCGCAGCATTGGCTGCCCGCTGCCCCGGGTGTGTGTTCACGGTGTGTGTGTGCGTGTTTGTTCACTACTCACTACTGTGTGTGTGCACTTGGATGGATAAAATGCAGAGCACAAATTCCAAGTATGGGTCACCATACTTGGCCACACATCACGTCCTTGCCTTTCCTACGTCCTTTCATTAAAAAGCGCCCCTGCTGTTGGGGCTAAAAGGCACAATGATTAACATGATAATTAATAGATGGCTGACTTTTCCATTTGTTGATATAACAAGATTCAGATGGTAAATATCATATATTATGTGGGGTGTATATATATATATATATATGTGTGTGTGTGTGTGTGTGTGTGTGTACTTGTTTTTGCTACATTGTGGGGACCAAATGTCCCCACAAGGATAGTAAAACCTGAAATTTTTGATATTTTTAACTGCGGTCCCCACAATGTTAAAAAATGATGTTTATCTGAAAGTGTAACGATGCAAACATGTTTTCTGTGAGGGCTAGGTTTAGGGTTAGGGTTGGGTTAGGGGATAGACAATATCGTTTAGTCAGTATAAAAACTATAGAAGTCTATGGAAAGTCCCACCATTCACAAAAACAAACATGTGTGTGTGTGTATGTACCATACTACTTGAACTGTGCTGGATGATGACCTTCATGATCAGTGATGAACTTCCTTTAACTGAAAAGTGTTTGAGTGAGTGTTTGCTGTTGTCATTTTGTGTTATTGACACATTATTTTCCTATTTAATACTGTAAAGCTGCTTTAACACAATTTAATATATAAATAAAGGTGACTTGACGACTTGGATGCAGTAGATTTTAGTGGATTCTCCTCAAATTCCCACGTAAAGAGTAATATTGATATTTTATTGGTTTGATATCTAAAGCAATGGAATTCATACATTTTTAAGTGTGACACTCATACATTTCTTAGGTGTGTAAACTTTTTTGGAGGCCACAGTATGGTTTTGGAGGATATAGCGGAATATCTATGAACGAAAATGTTAAGTTAATGCAGGGCTTAACGCTAGAATAATCTGCAACTCAAAATTCTGTTAGCATACTATAATATTTGAGTTTTACTTATACTGGCGGTTCTTCCCTCGCTGATCTGTTAGACACAATTCTCACATATATAGGCAGTCTTGATACCAAAGCAATTTACTGAAATCTCTTCTGTGAATGAAAGTCTGTTTAGCTGTGAAAGCATTTCGATGGCAGTAAATATGAGCAATGACTACCCTATGTCAGCTCCATCAGCATATAAACCCTCTAATTTCTTCTCCGCTTTTTAAGTCAGAACTCTGCATGCAATACAAATAAAGAAAAGCTTTAAAAAAACAGCAGGGATTTTTTGGTGGGGGTTGTGTGATCCAAATATAAAACGGCTCATAAATCTGCACTGCTGATTGGATTTACCTGCTCGTCTTTGATTGAACTTTGTGTGAGAAAGCAAAGTGATGTATTTGCATGTTAAAGGATGCTTTTTGAGAGCTGTAATTATCTCCGCTGTGTAATGCTATTTGTGTATCCATAATTTATTTTGGCAAGAAAAACAGGCAGGCTACAACGCACCGCCAAGTCCCTGTTAAAATTTGCAGTTAATTGAAATTCACATTTGCATGAACAAAATCAAACACTCATTTACATATGCGAGATGATGAAAAAAGATAACTGCTAGTGTTTGTACTTCATATTCTGTCAGAGCTAGCTTGCTAATTGCTAAACGGTGTAAAAAGGGCTGGTGTACATTACTGAGCTAATGTAAACAATGCGTCAAGCTAAATGTTTACGCTCGCGCACGCAGCTGCGTGTTTGTGTGTGTGTGTCTTGGTGGTGGAACCAGACATCTAAAAATGGAAAATTTACCCAGAACGGGGCGTGCTGGTGATGTTATGGAAGTATACTCGGTTTAAATGGTCTCACGTCCCCATAGTGTTATTCTGGGGAGATTCGGAGGTGTGTCTGCTGCTGCCCCCCTTCACAAACAAGCTCATCAATTCCAGGAGGAATCTATTACAGACCCCGACTGCATTCTGCCATCCCTACATGCACCTAATTAATGCATCTCCTCTCACTGGAGGACATTGGGATATGGCCCCCCTGCCCCAAGAAGCTCTTCCCCAAAAACATGATGAATGACTTTGATTTAGGGGTCCGTGCTCTGGGTAACGGCTGGCCAGAGGGGATGACACTCTTTTGTTTGATATTGATCTATAAATAGCTTTAGCTTGACATTCCCGACCAACCCATAAACAGCTCGGCGTAAGGTTAGTCTAATGAGGGACGCTCGCGTTCAGACTGTTGGGATTAACGGGCGGTCGTGTTTGACATCATTACCGACTGTATTTGTGTTAAAGCGCAGGCCGGCTCGTTAACTACATGCGAGCAATTTGCGCGTGCGACTGTCAAAACGCTAACACCCGCGAGCCTCACCTCGTAGCACCTGTCTGTTTTTCCATTCGTACGCTACGCATCGACCTCTGTGCGATCGCTTGAAAGGACAACTGTCAAATTAAATGACACAAGGTATATTTTATTTCTATGCGTGCCTGACCTAAGCATTTTGCCTGCGAAATATGTGATATATATTTTCGGGCAGGCCTCGCTCGACGGTGGCGGTAATTGAAAAGCATTGCTCAGTATAGTGTATATGCAGTCCTATATGCAATAAGCCACTATTACCTTCCTTTTGTGGCCTGAAGGGATTGAGCCAGGGTGACATGATAGAAATTTTCGATTGAGTAAGAGACCCCACACTCTTTTCAATGTCAGGGGGTGAATGAGAGACCCCTATCTCGCTAGGTTTCCATCAGAAAGCCCGCACATCCCCCAGCACAAACAGGCTTTCTAGCTTTCCCTTCTATCATGCTGTCTTTCATCCTCTCTCTCGCTTGAATTCTGTCTGTCTCCATGAAATGGGAAGTTTGGATGAGGCTCCTTTCAATCCCACTTACAATAAATAGATTAAACCCCTTTGACAATTACATCATGCATTATCAGGGCCGGGCAGCTCCATTACCAACAATCAATGCCACCGACAGCAGCATTGAGAGAGCGGAGGCTGCTTCTGCTAACGCACGGCATTAGGACTTTTCTTGACATCCTACACCATGTGTGTCAGAGCAGGCCATTGACTAGAGTGAGTATATTAAAATAAGAAGGCTTATTTGACCTGAATACTGATCTGTTGGGCCATTTTCAGCAGTTCTAGATGTTCATTAAGTGAGTGTTTGAGCAGTTTTTTTTTTTTTTTGTTTGTTTTTGTTTAAATGTAAACTGTAGTTTAAAGAAGTTCACTTGCAGAACAAAAATTTACAAATAATGTACTCACCCCCCTTGTCATCCAAGATGTTCGTGTCTTTCTTTCTTCAGGTCATAATGAAATTGTTTCTTGAGGAAAACATTCCAGAATTTTCTCCATATAATGGACTTGCCCGCGAGTTTGAATGTCTAAAATGCAGTTTCAATGCAGCTTCAAAGGGCTCTAAACGATCCCAAATCTAATATAACAAAACAATTGGTTATTTTCTAAAAAAAAAATGTACAATTCATATTCTTTTTAACCTCAAATGCTCGTCTTGTCTATTCTTTGCGAAGCGCATGCAGACTTTGTGTAATCTGGGTCAATACAGTTAGGGTATGTCAAAAAACTACTATCTCATTTTCTCCTCCAACTTTAAAATTGTCCTTCATCGCTGTAGAAGCACTGACCCAGTGTTACAAAGTGAATGTGCAAAGAAGATCAAATGCACTTTACAAAAAAAAATGCAGGATGATTTTGAAGTTGGAGGAGAAAATAAGATTAGAGTTACATACCCTAACTGTATTAACCCAGATTACACAGAGTTTGCATACGCACCACATGGAATAGACAAGATGAGTTTTGAGGTTAAAAAGTATATAAATTGTAATTTTTTTTGGAAAGTAACCGATTGTTTCACTAGATAAAACCCTTCTTCTTTGGCTGGGATTGTTTAGAGCCTTTAGAAGCTGCACTGAAAGTATATTTTGGAAGTTCAAACTCGCGGGCACCATTGAAGTCCATTGTATAGAGAAAAATTCTGAAATGTTTTCCTCAAGAAACAATTTCTTTACGACTGAAGAAAGAAAGACACAAACATCACAGATGTCAAAGGGATGAGTACATTTTCGTTTGGCTTTATTTCTACTGTGAAACACATGCTAGATTGTGTTTCATATTTTTGCTTCCAAAAAACATCAAATTGACAGTAAAATTAATCTCATATTAAATAATTTCTCTGTACATGGGTTACTTATAGTTAACCAATTAATAGTTGTTTTTTTTTTTTTTTTTTTTTTTGTACTGTAGCATTTATACAGTCTTTTTCTGTAAAAATAAATAAATAAATGATTTTTTTACAGTAGTATATTCCATTCCTTCTTAGGCCACAGAATATTTTTGTGAGAGGAAATTATTGATGCACCGCTTGTATTTCCAGAATGAATAATGACCTAAATTTTAGCTTGTTCTCCTCAAAAATGCAATTGCATTGTCCTAAAAAGACTTTAAGAAATCGCATACATTTGTACTCACATGAGTATGCATCAAAGACTGACACGGAACAGAAGAAATTGTTGAATAAAGTCATTGTTTTTGTTTTCTTGGTGCACAAAAAGTATTTTTGTAGCTTTATAACATTACGGTTGAGCCACTGATGTCACATGGACTATTTTATCAATGCCCTTATTACTTTTCCGGGCCTTGAATGTGTCAGTTGCTGTTTATGCTGGGTCAGAAAGCTCTCGGATTTCATGAAAAACATCTTAATTTGTGTTCTGAAGATGAACGAAGATCTTATGGGTTTGTAATTGATGACAGAATTTTCATTTGTGTGTAAACTATCAGTTTAAAGGGGTGAAACTGTCTTGGTATGAAAAAGAGCTACATTAAGTTTCTTCAGATCTTTCTTTTAGAGTCAAAATAACATGCATATGGTTTTAAAATGACATGCAGATGCGAAAACAATGACAAAACATTTGAGTAAAATTATTTTTTAAAGACCAATCTAACCAAGTACATCACAAAAATGGCTCTGCATTACACACATTACTGCATGGCCTACATATTGAATCAATAGGTTTAAATAGCTTACGCAATTCAGTTTAATTACCCAGCGGAAGAAATTCTCTGTTAATAATATGAAGGTTTGAACCTACAGTAGCCCAGTACAGAATATGCTGAATGTCTGCTGCCTCCCTGAGCTCTAAGATCATCTGTAATCAACCTGAATTTAAGGTGTTGGAGCGCCTCATTTCCTGCGTGAGCTCAACGCTGACTGCCGCTGCACAGTAAGTGTGGTGAGAGAATCTAATTTTGATTAATCTGCTCATTTCCTTATGTCTGTCGGACATGAGGCAGAAAGGTGGGACCGGAGAGGACAGGAAGAGATTAAATCAACCCCTCTCCTCTCCCCTCCCCTACCCTCTCTCTCATGCAATTCCCCTACCACACCTCTTCTCACTCCCGTTCTACTGAAATTATTACATTACCCTTCCACAGAGTGACCATTAGCTCAAAACAGGGTCTGTCAGGCCCTGCAAAGCTGCCGTTATTTGGGATTATAGAGTAGTTAGGGCTTGTTGGAACATAACAGCAGGACAGCTGAGGTACTCAACTCTGGCACAGAGTATGAGGTAGTGCTGATGGAAAATGCTTTTTTTCCTTGCTTTTTTTTTTCTCTTCCAAGGGAGGAGCAGGGGTGGATTTTAATTCTCCAGATCACTGAGAAGTGTTTTCATATTCATGATAACATACACGTTCCACTGGCTGTCACCTCACATGTCCCCTGTAGGTCACATCTGTTATTTATACTGTGAGGAGTGCTACTGGGATCACTGTTTTAACTATGTTAAAATGTTTTAATAAATCAGGAGCTACACTGTATGCAGCACAACGGCAACAACATCACTGCACGTAGGTCAATTACATGACAGATCTTAAATACACCTTTACTTTGTTTCAACTGATTCATAATGTATATCAGGGACATTGAGGCAAGGAAGTTTGTGTCTCCTTAAAATGAGAAAGTAGTACAAAAATAAAAAATGCTAATATTACAAAATATAACATTAAAAAGGATATAAATCACTCGTTTTTCTAAAAAAAAAAAAAAAAAAAAAAAAAAAACATTGCCCAAGAGCGACACCAGCATATAAAGTTACAGCAGGAGTCCATGTCTCTCTCGCCTCCCCTGAGCCCATTGAGTTTTAACAGACGCCCTAAAGCGTGTGGTGAGTTTGGTGGGGGGTAATTGAGAATGAATGAGGGACAGTCACATGAGAGGAGGCAATGCCTCCATCACGATATGATTGGATATGACTGGTTATGTTTGGCTGTGACTGGTTCTTGCGATTAAATTCCACCTCTTGTGTTCGTGTGCATTCCGTGTTCGCGAATCAGTCTGAATGAACAATATAATAGCGTTAATGGAGAGACAAATTTTAAAAAGTAAGTAAATAACTCACACACTTAGATATAACCACTTTGTTACGTCAAAATAAGACTTGAAATGGCATAAAAGCATGATCTGGGGGAGTTTCTAGTTAGTAATTCAAGCATGTAGTGCAGAAACCCTATTGTAATTGTTAGATTGGTCACAGATCAGTGATCTCCACATACAACTGATTGTGCAGACCAAACCGTAAGTTGTAAAGACTCGGAGGGAAGGTAGTACTCACACCGCCTGAGGAAGGTGCTACAGCAATCAAAATCACTCATAACTCTCAAACCCTCAGTTGTAGGCTCAAGTGTTGTTGGAATCCTTGGCTCACAGTGGACAAACTGCGAAATTTTCAGGTATTTAGTTTTTTTTTTTTTTGAAAAACAAGTCAAGTTTTTTTTTTTTTTTTTTTTAGCCGATCAGAACTAAACCAGTGTATAAAGATTCTCTGGACAGTGAATATCAATAAATATTTTTAAAAAAGTTAAACTTTCAACTCACCGTCGTAAAGGGACATCAAAACGTTCAAAAAGGGTGGGGCCACTTTTAGTAAAATGCCTGTAACTCCTGAATGGAATGAGATATTTTTTCCAAACTCATGTAAGAGCTCAATATAAGGTCACAGGGGAAAAACATAGCAGAGCATGGCCATTTGGTGCCGCTATAAGATGAAAAAAAACAACAAAAAAAAAAACATACAAATGGTTATAAATGCGCAACCATCATCATGAAAATCGGTGTATACGGTCTTGGTCCGAAGTGGCACAAGTGTCTACAAGGACATTTGCATATCCCAAAAAACATGGTCGTCATTGGCCAACGAAGTCTGAGCACCTGTTAGACAAAGTTACTGGAGGCCGATCGGAATGAAACTCGGTGGGCCTGTACAACTCACGGCCTCAGGTCTCAGGTCTGAGAGAAATTTTAAAGAAGTCGGCCACTGGGGGGGTGATATCACATTTTTCAAGGGCGTCAGCATGTTTTTTTTCACACATGCACAATATTCATATCATATGATAGAACTCCTCATTCCGGACAACTTTGCCTCTACAACCACTGCTGTCAATTAAATTATTAAGAAGATGTAAACAAAACAAAACAAACAAAAAAAAAAAAAAACTACTTTTCTGACTGTAGTCCTAGGTTTTCCACTCAATCTGAAAAAAAAAAAAAAAAAAACTACAACACTGCAGTACAATTCTCTGGACTCTCTAGGCCAATAATTTTCAGAAAATGTTAAAATTTACCGTTTGGGAAGCTATAACAGGGTCCTTTAGAAAAGGGGCCTGTCCAAATTTACCCAAAAAAGCCTAGAGGAAAACTCAAAACTTCACTAAACCTGGTGAGCATATGCGACGACTTCTGATTCTAAACAAGCATGCAAAGTTTTAAGCAGATCAGACCACAGCTGGCGCTATAACGGTTATAAAAAAAAAAATATTTCTATAGTAAATACCTGGATTTGACAAAAATGCTTTTTTAATCATTAATTAGGTGGGTACAGCCTTGCTAAATAATATGATTTAATAACATCAATTTAGTGTAATTTTGTATTTTAATTACATTTTCATTGTTATTTTGAATGAATGGATAGGTGTGGACAAAAAGAGTGTTGTCACTGACTTCTCTTCCCAGAACTGGAGTGATGAATGAATGAACACATTTAAAAGGGGTTAAAATTTGTATTTATAAGGTTTTCCATGCCCCTCTGCAAGACATATAATACTTAATAAGTGTCTTTCTATGACATTTGTAAATAATATCTAATTTAATAGTGAGTAAATCAGGTCTCGAACCGGATGAGCATCAGCCTTACGTAATCGTAGTTTGAGATAATCTCATTTTGCACACTACATTTGCCCGTTTATGAAAATAAAACAATGAGTCACTGGCTCCAGACAACACTGTTGGTCAGATTTGGGAATATGGCCTCATTGTCTCGGCTGTTCTTATTCCAGTCCCTTGTGTCTTTGCAGATCCCAGTATTAAATGGATAGAAAGCCAGCATTAAATCACACTGCTGTGAACTATTATGCGCAGTTGTTGCATTCTGGGAAACTAAGAGTGCAGAAGTGGTCTGAGGGATGAGCACAGTGTTGACTTCATCTCTGTCTTCCTCAGTGAGTATTGATCCACTGTAATACAGGTTTAGTTGGACCTGTTCTGAGTCCTCTCAGCAAACAGGATCGGTCAATAGTGCCCCACAGGCTTTGACAAACTCCTCCATCCGTTCATTGAGCTCTGTGACAGCTGACTGAGGAGAACGGCCACAGACTAATGCATGTTATGCAAAACTGAACCACAAAATCCCAATCCATTTTGCATTTTTACTGCCCTTTAGCGCATATTTTTTTTTATAACTCCAAATCCAACTGATGAAACAATATCTGTTTGTTCAGACAGTGTAGACAATACAGCTTAAATGTGTGTGGTTGGTAAAATATTTAAATGTTTTTACGTTTTTTTTTTTCTCTTTTAATAGATTTTAAAATGAATTTATTCTTGTGATAGCAAAGCTGAATTTTCAGTCCTCAGTGTCACATGATCCTTCAGAAATCATTCTGCTGATATGGTGCTCAAGAAACACTGGTAACACTTAATAATAAGAGCAGGTCCTATGGGTTTTCGAGAAATATATTTTTTTGTAGTTTGTAACATAGCTATCCTTCAATGTAAACAGTCTGCAAAGTTGTTAATCAAAAAAATGCATGATAAACAAAGATATTGTCTCTCAAAAGAAGAGTCGTTATAATTTCGAATCTTCTGCCCGTTACCGGTATACACTATATTGCCAAAAGTATTCGCTCACCCATCCAAATAATCGGAATCTGGTGTTCCGATCACTTCCATGGCCACAGGTGTATAAAATCAAGCACCTAGGCATGCAGACTGTTTTTACAAACATTTGTGAATGAATGGGTCGCTCTCAGGAGCTCAGTGAATTCCAACGTGGAACTGTGATAGGATGCCACCTGTTCAACAAGTCCAGTCGTGAAATTTCCCCGCTCCTAAATATTCCACAGTCAACTGTCAGCTGTATTATAAGAACGTGGAAGTGTTTGGGAGCGACAGCAACTCAGCCACGAAGTGGTAGGCCATGTAAACTGACGGAGCGGGGTCAGCGGATGCTGAGGCGCATAGTGCGAAGAGGTCGCCAACTTTCTGCAGAGTCAATCGCTACAGACCTCCAAACTTCATGTGGCCTTCAGATTAGCTCAAGAACAGTGCGCAGAGAGCTTCATGGGTTTCCGTGGCCGAACAGCTGCATCCAAACCATACATCACCAAGTGCAATGCAAAGCGTTAGATGCAGTGGTGTAAAGCACACCGCCACTGGACTCTAGAGCAGTATGGTACTTGTCTGACTGCATAGTGCCAAGTGTAAAGTTTGTTGGAGTGGGGTTATGGTGTGGGGTTGTTTTTCAGGAGATGGGCTTGGCCCCTTAGTTCCAGTGAAAGGAACTCTGAATGCTTCAGCATACCAAGACATTTTGGACAATTTCATGCTCCCAACTTTGTGGGAACAGTTTGGAGCTGGCCCCTTCCTCTTCAAACATGACTGTGCACTAGTGCACAGTGCAAGGTCCATAAAGACATAGATGACAGAGTCTGGTGTGGATGAACTTGACTGGTCGGCACTGAGTCCTGACCTCAACCCGATAGAGCACCTTTGGGATGAATTAGAGCGGAGACTGAGAGCCAGGCCTTCTCGTCCAACATCAGTGTGTGACCTCACAAATGCGCTTCTGGAAGAATGGTCAAAAATTCCCATAAACACACTCCTAAACCTTGTGGATAGCCTTCCCAGAAGAGTTGAAGCTGTTATAGCTGCAAAGGGTGGACCGATGTCATATTGAACCCTATGGATTAGGAATGGGATGTCACTTAAGTTCATATGCGAGTCAGGGCAGGTGAGCGAATACTTTTGGCAATATAGTGTATGTCATTAGGTAACACATTTGCGTAATCCCCACCTGTCTATGAAATACAAACGCTGCGTTTACATCATGTCGAGAAGATGAATCAGTGGTTCAAATTCATTTCTTCCATGATACCACGGTAATACAATTCAAACTTTTTGTTGTGCTTGTCATTTTACAGAGGACTGCTTCTCTAATTCTGGCTTTTATATTTGTTGGCTTCTAATCTTCGTCTCTGAAACCGGTTTTAATATTAAATTAAATTAAATTAAATTAAATTAAATTAAATTAAATTAAATTAAATTAAATTAAATTAAATCAAATTAAATTAAATTAAATTAAAATTTAAATTACAATAAAATTAAAATAAAATAAAATAAAATAAAATAAAATAAAACTTCCTGACCCCAGACTTTTAAATGCTAATGTACATAGTCTCATATAAAAAGGTGCTTTACATTTCCGGTCTCTAGTGTTTCTGGTCAAATTAACACACAGCTTAACCCTGCGCACATTTTTATATTTAGCTATATTTATAAAGTTTCAGCCAATCTTTTTACCCCATTTTAACATGGATTTCTATGGAGATCAGAACACAAGAGCACCCAAACGGAAGTTAGAATCCATCATGGAGGCGCTCATCAGTTACTCAGGAAAAACTTTTCATTTCTTACAGTATATGCAGCAAAAAACTCCCTTATAAATTTTGGATAACTCTTTAAACATGCTGACGAAAGTTTAAAATGATCTGTGATTAAAATCTTTACCTTGGCAAGAGGTCCTGTTCAATAGATGAAAATTATTATTTTTTAATAACACAAGAAATGTATAAATGGATGAAAGATTTTTTCCTCTTTCCTTGTACATTGGAAAATGGACCTATTGTCTGAATTTTTTTTTCCATGGGAATTAACAGTGTGGGTCATTTATAACTTAAACTGCAGGTGCAGGCAAAATCTTTTTTCCCCGTGTTCAGTGTTGCTTTCATAAGAATATTATTTTTCATATTTGGCTGAGGCAGGCTGAATGTATATGTCACTCAGGGGAAACGTCTGAACTCACTAATTCCAGGAGTTTTACTTTTCAAAACAAATCAATATGACCTCCACAAAATGTATTGGGATAATCAATCATTCAAGAGCTCAGACTGTTTTAAAATTCTGTCTTCTGTCAGCAAGAGTTGACAGATTATATTACCATCCACAGCAACTCATCTCATGTGGAATAGACAAGACCAGTGGACTGTTGCTGTCAACCCACTAACACTAATTAAATGGACCCACACAACATGCGCTTGTGAATGAATCTGTTTTAATAGCATTTAAGACAAATCAATACTCTAATCATTTTATTACTTTAACAGAGGGAAATTTAATGTGGATTTTTCAATATGTGTCTCTGTGAGTAATCAACAGGCAACTGGTACTTTAATATCGTCGGCTGTTGAGTAAATGGCAGTTGTTGTGTAATCAGATCCTAGGAGCTCAAGGAAGCTTCCTCAACTCAAAAACCACACAATGACAAGGTCAATACTGGAAAATTAAAATTAAAATAAAACAAGTGCGACCCACCAGTTCACAACAACTGCTGTAGTAGCGTAAAAACTCAAAACAGGCCTGTTTTGTCGTTTTGTAAGGTCAAGTTGTTGACTGAAAATTCAATCACTTGAAAGTGTAAAATAAGTAAAGCAGTTGTCGAATAATTTGTAAAGGTATTTCTTGAAGGTCTTATTCTCATGCTGTTTGCATGATGATGATAAATGGCTCTAATAGACGAAAAACGTGTTCTGTGTTGTCAGACTGAGGAGAATTTCACACACACAAACACGTCTGTCCCACAATAATGTAAGCACCGTGAAAATAGCCCCTACTAAATTACACATCCAGGATGGTAAAACATCTCCTGCTCGGTGGAGTTTTCAAATCAATCAGAGGCAGTTCAGCATCAAAACAACATTACTTATCTGGAGCTCTTGATTTCCAATCCATCTGTCAGCCTGCCTCAAATGAGGAATTTCATTACTTTGAACAAGTTGTAGGGGGTGATTGAAGTGGGGGGCTGAAAACATAGATCATGTTATTGTAGGTAGATCCTGTACAGCGTTTCGGCAGGCCTCGCTGACTTCTGAGGGCTGAGCGAGCGGGTTTCGGAGCTAATGGCGTAGCTAAAAGCAGGCGTGGTCTGGTCGGATGCCGTGTGTGTTTAAGTGTGTGTGTGCGGCCCGCTTTCCGTCACTCCCGCAGTTTGTCATGACCTCAGAGCTGTAAGTCATTCTGGCAGCTTGGGTAGTTTGACATAATTGAGATATTTGGCAAATATTTCTTTCAAAGAAAGAAGGAAATATGGTCCCTGGCCAAGGCACCATGGCCTGCCATAGAGCTGAGTGAAATCTTGCTTTATAAGCTCTGTTTTGGCATGGTGGGCTGGACTGACTGCTTTGATGGAAGACTTTTGCTAGTGTAGTGTAGATATATTGGAGGAAGAAGGCTCGTTACAAAACAGCTTGTTTATTTCACATTGTAGTAAATCTCTTAAGTGAAAACTGATGGCATTTTTATTGCTGATGTTTTTATAAACAGTATATGAACACACACACACTGTAAGTTTTGAAATAATTAACATATTTAAAGTAAGTGTTTACTATTTTAATATTCAGTGCCTTGCGAAAGTATTCATTTTTTCACATTTTGTTATATTGCAGCCTTATGTTAAACTGCTTCAAATAACTTTTTTTTCCCACATCAATTTACACTCCATACACCATAATGACAAAGCAAAAAAAAAAAAAAAAAAAAAAAAAAAGTTTGTAGCAATTTAGCAATTTATGATGAAAAATGATTCCATTGCATAAGTATTCATACCCTTATCTGGGAGCCCTTATATCGCTTGTAGATGTTACTACATTTTAAGTGTTAAACTGTGGCAAATTCATTTGAGTGAGTATGATTTAGAAAGGCATACAACTCTCAGTAAAAAGGTCTATCAGCTAAAAATGCATATTAGAGCAAAAACCAAGCCCTGAGGTCTGTCTGTAGAGCTCAGAGACAGGACAGCACCGAGGCAAAGATCTGAGTTCAGAAAATATTCTGCTGCATTGAAGGTTCACAGAAGCGTGTAGTCTCCATTATCCATAATGGAAGAAGTTTGGGACAATTGGACTCTTCCTAGAGCTGGTCTCCTGGCCAAACTGAGCAATTGATGGACAGGGGGCTTGGTTAGACTGGTGACGAAGAAGCTGATGGTCACTCTAGTTGAGCTTCATGATCTTATATGCAGATGGGAGAGACTTACAGAAGGACAAACATCACTGCAACACGCCACCAATCCATGGAGACTGTGAGACAGTCTGGTCTGATGAATCTTAGTTCTAAGCATGATGTATGGAGGAAAAAGGTTTCCCTTCCAACAGGACAATGAGCCAAAGCACACAGCAAGAGTGGCTTATAGACAACTCTGTGAATGTCTGCCAGCCCCTATCCAAGCTGACAGAGCTTGAGAGGTGAAGAGGTGAGGTGAAGAATGGCAGATAATTGCCAAATGCAGATGTGCAAAGCTTGTCGGATCATACTAATAAGACTTGAAGCTGTAAAAGTGCTTCAACTAAGTACTGAGTTAAGGGTATGAATATTTAAGCAATGTACTTATTTCTTTTTTTTTTTTTTTTTTTTTTAATAAATTTGTAAAGTTGTCACAAAACTGTTTTTGCTTTGCCATTATAGTGTATGGAGTGCAAATTGATGTGGGGGAAAAGGTTATTTAAAGCAGTAACAAAAAAAAAAAAAAGTGAAGGGGTATGAATACTTTTGCAGGGCACTGTATTTTAAAACATAATTTATTCCTGTGATGCAAAACTACATTTTCAGCATCAAAAAACAAAAAAAACAAAAAAGAAACAAACAAAAAGTAATAAATGTTTAATAGGAAAAATATATTCTGTTTTTGAATTTTATTTGAAATATATATTTTCCAAAAATCGGTTTAATCTAACAGCAAGAAAATCAAAGCCATAAATACAAAAATTATTATTTTTTTTAATTTGAAGTTGATATTGCAAAAATAAGCTTTTTGTGTGTGTGTGTGTGTGTGTGTGTACCTGGTATTTATCACGTTATGTCCCGTAAGAATAGTAATACCAGTAAATTTTGACCTTGTGGGGACATTTTTTAGGTCCCCATGAGGAAACAGTCTTATAAATTATGCAAAATGAGTTTTTTTGAGAAAGAAAAAGTGTGCACAGTCTCCTGTAGGGCGATAGAATATATGGTTTATACAGTAAAAAAAAAAAAAAAAAATCATTACGCCTATGGAATGTCCCCATAAAATATGGAAACACAGCATGTGTGTGTTCGCATAGCTAGTGCCAAAACCCTTACCAAGTTTCGTACTATTCCAATGAAGTAACATACAAAAAAAAAAAAAAGTTTTGGTCCAAAAATGACTAAACAACACTACATGGTTAAAAACTGTAGTAGTTAGCACTGACATGTTGTGTTCTGATGCTCATATGGGTGATTTGAGCTTGAATTTGGCTTGCAACATTCTCTGATCCTGTCCCTTCTTTGTATCAATTCATCTCCTTTCTATACAATACTATGAAATTAAATGTAAAAAAGATTTGAATATCTAGATACCTCCTGTAAAAGCATCCATCTGTCAGCATAGTGGTGCACCAGCCTTCATAATGTGATTCTAATTGAACCCTTTTGAATGTTCTTGAGTGGTGACAGTCTGATTTTAAAGCCTTTGACAAGTGTACAATGACTAAAGGGTTGCCTGCTAATTACTCATGTCATTTCAGTGGATTGAAGGCCAAATTGAACAGTGTGTCCCTTTAAATCCATCACTGTACTAAAAGCGAATAGTTAATGACTATAACATGGCACTAAATTATTCATTCCAAGAGGTAATGAAAATATGTTAATTAGACGATTGCTATTAAAGATGGAGTATATCACCGTCTCCAATCCAACATGGAGTAATTATTTAAAGATATACTGATTATGAAATATTAGTGGTCAGGGGTGTCATGCATATTTTTAAGAGGGAGCGAATAAGCGTTTTCAGCCAATGCATTTGTGAAAGCTACAACTAATTTTATTTTCTTATGAGGAGATTCACTTGAATGGTCATGACGCTTGTGTTAATGGTCCTAACAACGTCATGCGCAAAAATTAGTGACATTTTGTACAATCTCAGCATCTATTCTGGAATGTTTCATAAGAAGCCTCTTGTCCCAGGCTCTCATTCAACTGCAACTGATTATACAAAGGAAATCACACGCTCTTAATTTTTTTTTTTCACCTCTGCTTTTTTATGACTTTTCCTTGGGGTAAAGCAACAGAGGTCTATTCTAGAAGTTCATGAACAGCCCACAGTCTGAAGCGGTCCCTCTTTGTCCGGTCCCTCAGTGCTTTGGCTAAAGACAGTCTCTGTCCATTCCCTCAGCTGACGAGGCTGAATTCATTCCCATGGTGCTGATAACTCCAGCATGCATGCGACCTCATGGTTCAGATTACAAGCGGGGGATTCATTCCTTGTGTTCTGT
Organism: Labeo rohita; assembly: GCF_022985175.1. Classification (NCBI taxonomy): domain Eukaryota; kingdom Metazoa; phylum Chordata; class Actinopteri; order Cypriniformes; family Cyprinidae; genus Labeo; species Labeo rohita. The sequence goes on along the minus strand of NC_066885.1, from coordinate 23,645,605 downwards.
CGGTCACCTCGGCATCAATTGCAGCAGTAAGCAGCGTGTGGAGGGGAGAATAGATGCTATCAGGCAGAGGGCAGCTGCTGCGAGACTGAGAGTCTGTGCTCGTGCTGTGAGAGAAGAGACAATAATGTGACACAGTCCTCCAATCTCTATCTCACTGATGACTACTGTTAACACATTACTTCCTGTTAATTGTTGAACAATTGTTTAATTTTGGCTTTTATAAGGTGTCAAAGCATCTGAGGTAAGCTCTTTTGACTTGGAGCAATATGCAACCATGTGGCAACTAACCTAATTTAATTTAATTTAATTTGATTTAATTATTTTAATTAATTAATTAATTTATTTATTTATTATCACCAAACTCTAAATGTAATTTACCAGTTTATTGTAATGTATTTTATTTTGTTTTATTTTATTTTATTTTATTTTATCGCTAAACTCTACATTTAACTTACCAATTTAGCAATATGCAACAGAATATCCAGAATTTATTTTTTGTTTAATTTAACTTAATTTGTTTTTGTTTTGCTTTTTATTTTTTTTTTTTACTTTATTTTATTTTATTTATTTTATTATTTTTATTTTTATTTTATTTATTTTTATTTTATTTTGTTTTGTTTTACTTTATTTTATTTTTACTAAACTCTAAATGTAATCTTCCAGTTTATTTTATTTTATTTTATTTTATTTTATTTTATTTTATTTTATTTTATTTTATTTTATTTTATTTTATTTTATTTTATTTTATCACTAAACTCTAAATGTAGTTCACCAGTGTAGCAATATGCAACCAAGTGGCAAGTAGCCTTATTTTATTTTATTTTATTTTATTTTATTTTATTTTATTTTATTTTATTTTTTTATTTTATCACTAAACTCTAAATGTAATTTACCAGTTTACCAGTATGCAACCAAGTGGCAACTACCTGGATTTATTTTATTTTATTTTATTTTATTTTATTTTATTTTTTTATTTTATTTTATTTTATTTTATTTTATTTTATTTTATTTTGATTTATTTATTTATTTATTTATTTATTTAAAGCTCTAAATGCAATTTATCAATTTAGCAATATGCCACCAAGTGGCAACTGCCCAGATTTCATTTAATTTTATTTTATAGTTTTCATCACTAAGCTATAAATGTTATTTATCACTATTATACCTTTATGGAGCAAATATGCTGTAAAAACTGATGGTTAGTTATAGGGACAGTATGCAAATCCTTCAGTTCCAGTACCTCAGCTTCAGTTCACTCAATTCACCCAGTTATTTTTTGAACTTCTGTTGAACCTGGAGACTAGAGCTTATATAATTTTGCGTGATCTGTAAGCAATTCAAACTAATTCTTTATGCAATTATTGTATTAGGCCTATTATGATTTCAAAACGTTATTGTATTGTTATCAGACATTAAATTACATTTCTCTTATCGTCAGAAATCTTGAAATTCCATTTGCCATAAAACAATATGATTAATTGTTCAGATAATCTCTGGTTTTAGCATTCAAGCCCGATAAGCATGCTGTGAGGAAGGAAACATGATGTGATGTTTTATCAGCTCCTTATCTCACAATGTAATCATGCTAATATCTGCAGATCAGTGTGCGTCGCAGGGGGAAACGGATAGTGCTGAGTAATGTCTCCTCTCAGTCTGTGCCGCCCATGCCAGCACTGATGTAACTGTGCCAGTAACTGAGTCTGCCGTCTCAGATATTAAGTCTGGGAGTCCACTGCCAAGCATTAGTCCCTCTGCCCTGTCTTTGAGACTCGAAGACAGTGGCATCCGTTTTTCTTATCTAATGCTAACCTAGGACCATGTCTTCCAGTCTTTCTCCATTGTAGAGATGAGACTGAAGCTTTGGCAGAATTGTTGGATGAGCCAGTAGGCTTGAGGCTTCAGTTACAAATGTGCGTTAGCTGATAAATCATATTACTGTACTTCATCACACTGTCATTCCTCTGGAAACGTAGACCCTGTAATACCATCATGATGACATGTATGCTTATCTCATGAGCTTGCACATTTTAATAAGTCTCACAAGCCTCCTCTGTTTCTTGGCAAGTTGCCATTTTATCATTTTGTTTAGACACTTTAAGGTGAATTACGTCATCTAAGCATGCGCTGTAATAACCACAGCAACCAGGAGCTCGAACCACTGTCAGATGACAGAAGTAATAGCTCAGACATTTGAAAATGACAGGTAATATTACCTTTCAGCAAAGATTGTCCAGATCTTTGGAGTGAGGGGACATAGAGATCCGATTAGACTGATTACCTCATCATTGTTTAGAGTGGTGGGAAGACAGTGAACTTCATTTTACTGGATGACTGCAGGCACTGTGATGGAAGACTAATCAATTGATAGATTACGCAACTGATACGAGTGCTGCGCTAAAGCTGTGAGTGACTCTGAGTTTGGATTACTGTGGCCTCAATGGACTGAATGACTGAGAACTAATAGCTACTGGGGCCGCTGACACTGATATCTGCTTCTCAGAGAATCAGAATGCCAGACATTTCAAGCAGGCTTGTAGAGTTGGATTTGTCTAGAATTTCAGATTATAGCATATGTTGTAATACATCATTCTAGTCAACTGGACATGTTTCTCTTTGTTTCTCTGTAGCTTAAGACGTTTCAGCTCTCGTATAAGAGGCTTCACAAATTGTTGATTGATGGTGATGGAGATTCCTCTGCATTTAACCTTGTTGAACAACGCAGAAGCAGCTACACTCTAGAGAGGACTTCAAAAGAAAAGGATCACAGGTTAGTGAAGTGAAGATTTTAAATAAGGATAGCTACCTGATGTCAAGATAAAAAACATACCTGTGGGAACGTTTTCGCAAGATGTGAAAGTACAAATCACTGCAGTTTCCAACAGAAATGAACACTAGAGGTGGTAAAACAGCAAGCATTTGTAATCGTTTTTATACACAGTTATGATTTCTGTTGTTGACCCCCCGCCAGATTATTACCTCCCTAGTACTGGTAGGTTTAGGGTTAAGTGTGGGTTATGATTGGGGTTAGAATTAGCCTAGTCTCAGCCTCAGACATCATGCCCTCGGAACATTGGCTAAACATCTGATGCATAAGGCACACTTATTTGGAAACACTTCAGGAGTTTCTAAGTCGTCGTTGGACTGGTTAGATTATACAGGATTTCTGGGAGACGTGTGTGTCGCGTTCCGCCTGGAAACAAAAATGCCGTGGCACCAAACCCCCTCACGAAAGAAGTATTAGAGTTATAGCGCCACTCAGTTGTTCCCACAGGTTTTCATCAGAAGAGCAGGTTGAAGGATGACCAAAAAACACGTATGAGGCTCTGTCAAGAGTGTGCCAAACCAACAGTTGGCGATATAACCCTAACCTTAACGCCATGTTGGCCAATCAGAAGCCTCAAAAAAGCACACACTTCAAAGCAACTTCAACCGGAGTTTCTGAAAATCTTCAACTTGGCTGGAGTTTTCAAAATGTTCAGTTTCAGTGATCTGACACAGTGTTTCCGTTTGGACGAACGGCGAAACTGCATATAAAAAGCGGTTTTGAAAATACTTGGGTTCGTGTGGACAGGGCCTCAGAGGGAAGGAGACTATTGATGACCCTGTTTACACCTGGTATTTAATCCCAAAGTATACTTGACTTTTTTACACCTACGCTAGTGTCAGCGTAAATTTTGTTATCAGAATAGCAGGAGCAGGTCGCACATGTGCGTTGAATTTATTTTGCAGTAATCCATTGTTCCACAAGGTGGCAGCACTATCCTAAACCATTCTTTCACAGTAGAAAACGAAACTAAAGAGACGGAACAACAACAACACCACAATAGCGAAGACTGCAATACCAACATACGCTCACATTGACAAGTGCTTGTGAGCGAAAGGTATGAGATAGCCCAGCTTTGGTTTAAAAGAGTTAAAAAATATTTGTTATTGGTCATATCTTATGGGGAAAAATAGAGCAGACACTGGACATGGATGACGCTTTCTAGAGCGCATGTGTCGACCGTGTTTGCACACAACATCTGCTTTCAACTGTATGCATGTGTTTGGGCTTTAGTCTCAGGTGATCCAGTCACGAGTTACCATCCTAGACAGCCATTTACACCTGGTAGTAATTTGCATCTCAAATGCTTAAACACAAAAAAAGCAAAAAAAGTTATGGAAGCTGGAGAAATTCCTTGAAATCTGCAACATGTACATGTACGCCAAGGGTGACCAGTCTTATTCCTTGAGGACTACTTTTGAGTTTAGCTCCAGCCCTGATTAAACACACCTGAAAGAGCTAACCAAGGTTTTCAGAATCACCATGTTCAAGCAGGTGTGCTACAGTTATTCTGCAGGGCAGTGGCCTGCCAGGAGCAGGACTGGGAGCACTTGGCTTTAGGGGCATCTAGTCTTGCTTCTTACGAATCATTGTTTGCAGAGTTTAGCTCAGGGGTCTCCAAACTCGGTCCTGGAGGGCAACTGTTCTGCAGAGTTTATCTCCAACTTACCTCAACACACCTGCCTGGAAGTTTCTAGTATGCCTAGTAAGACATTGATTAGCTGGCTCAGGTGTGTTAAGCCTGGTTCAGACTACAAGATTTTAGCCCGATTGTGGCACAATCTGCTTGACGTAGGGTTTTGTTCTAAGATGAGTTCCAATAGGAGCACAGAAGCACCTTCGTACATGCTTTTAAACAAGCCAAAATGATAGAAAGGCAATGGTATCGGTCCTGCTAAGTGGAATTTTACAATGGGGGAAATGTTTGTGGCACTATACCATTAATACACCAGCATTTATGATGTTTCCTCAAGGGACTACTGTGACAGAGTGAATTTAAAAGGTCAAATAACATGATTTTGCCTCATTTCTCTTTGACAGTCCATACTGTCCTTTTCACGCAATCCAGATTTGTGTCCACTGTCAGGTTTTCTGTTTATTAGGCTTTTCTGACAACATGACTGAGCAAAACACTGTTTGCTAGCCACTGTTTGTTTACCCTCATGACACCTTCTGTCTAGTCCACTGTGTCAATGACAGCACGCACATCGGTCAGCGATGAATGGTCGGGTAGCAACATGTAGTCTGATGTGTTTCATATTCACAACAAAAGAATATTTTAGGAGTCAAAATAATCTGCATAATCTGACACAGTGACTGTCATAACTAATAAAAACAATTGTGTAATCTGAACTGGGCTTTAAATTCCGCAGGACAGTGATCCTCTAGGAGCAGTGTTGGACACCCCTAGTTTAGCTTGAACTTCAAACACACCCGAAAGCTGATTATGGTGTTACTTGGCAGAAGAGGTGATGTTGACGACACTGACTAATCTCTGCAATAGTGATATCCCTGTATGCACGTTTTGTACGTATTACATAATCTGACAATATTTGTTTTCTATTCAAATTGGTTCATTTAAAAGTAGACATTCCTTTCTCTGTAAATATATTTTTAATGTCTGTAAGGCAAGCGTACATGAAGTTTCGAAGTGGCGTGCTTAAGTTCACAGATACCGAGACGGCAGAAAGCGCATCCTGTTTGCTTGAATTATCTTACAAAAGCGCAACATTTTGTTGTTATTCTGAGTGCACACAAATAAACGTAGAGTCTTTACAGATTCGAAAGATGTATTACTTTTATCTGTATGACCAAAAATGACAGAGTGCCTCCATCAGTCAGACAGTAAGCGAGCTACTATTCAGCTTCCACACTCCGCACAGACACTGGAATAGCGCACATTTTTTTAGGTTAACGTTATATATTGAGTAGCCATGTAAAGTTGCTATTACATACATCTTTCAGATGAAAACCTATCTTTGAGGTCAGTTAATGATAGGCAAGCATTTGGATGTCCTGCCGGATGTACTATATTACCATATAGACCAGGCATTAACAATCTGTCCGTCACGGACTGTGTGACTTCGCAACCTCCAAAATTTCATCCCATTTCATTTCTGAAATCATCTCTGCTACGACTCCAACAGTTACTAGTGCCATTGTATGTAATGAGGTAAATATCAGGGAATCACAACTGATCAAGCTACTTGGATAAATGGTGAAGTGTGTTCAGATACAAAGAACCATCCTGCTGACCAGAATAATGTACTAGAACATTCCATTATGGTCTGGACCGATGAGAATCTTCCCAGAACTACCGTAGCACAGAATTGTAAATTATAGCTCATTGATTTACATAAGCTCTTGACAGGTGGCACCGACAGTTCACCAGGCAACAATGTCCATGCATTCTAAAACTGTTCTACCAAATCATACATTCATCCCTGTTCGACCAAGACTCCCCTACACCCCTGCAGAGTTGCCTTGAACCATCCCACCCGCTTGGCTACTGTGGAAAACATCCCCCTCCCTTCACTCAACCCCCCTATTCCTCTAGCCTCACGGAAGATGTGATGACAGTGGTGTCAGCACAGGTCACAGTGATACACAGAGTCTGTTCGCACCAAGCTGCCAATTCCTATTCTTTCTCTTTTTCTTCCTCCTCTCCTGTCGCTAGTTTTCTGGGTAGGTTCACAGGGTCCAAATTCCTGCCCATCAGCAGCTCCACTTATGGCTCAGAGGTGTGGGGTTTCCAGATCTCCCGGCTTATGGGCTCACTCAATGTGGTCTTCGGAGCCAAACTCGAAGAGAACAGTGCTTCTTTTGGGCATATGTAACAGGATTTACATAATTACATCACATATTGTTTTGACCAAGTGTGCAGTGGCTCTACACTAGACAATGATGTAATGAGCGTTTTTATAGCTTAAGATCAGATGTGCTATATTTTCAGAAATTGCTTTGTGATTAAGGGTAATCCATCATTGTTGACCAGCTGGATCATCAAAAGTAGACGTCAAAGGGATAGTGCACCCAAAAATGAAAATTACAGCATGATTTACTTACCCTCAAGCCATTGTAGGTGTATATGACTTCCTTCTTTCAGACGGATACAATTGGAATTATATTAAATATTGTCCTGTCTTTTCCAAGATTTATAATGCTGTTGAGATTTTGAAACCCAAAAAAGTGCATCCATCCATCATAAGAAGTGCTCCACACAGCTCCCGGAAGTTAATAAAGGCCTTCTGAAGTGAATCAATGCATTTGTGTAAGAAAAATATCCATATTTAAACTTTATAAACCATAATGTCATAGGAGAGAGTGGTGTTCCAACGGATGATGTAGGACGTAGCCGTAGCATAAGCTCCGGTGATATATGATAGTCTCGCGAGAACCAAGTTTTGTTTAAAGCAAAGTAAAACCAGTCTCCTCTTGGCTTATTCTCCTTAAAGTGGTTCAATAACTAATACAAGTAAATATGAGTTTCATTGTACTTTGAAAGCGTTTGTGTTCATCCCATCGCTAACTCTTAGCAATTAGCCAGTCTTAGCTAATAACTCACGTATTTTAAAACACGAGGGAACATGTGGACATCCTCAGGGTTGTGTCACTTTAAGGTTTTGAATGGATAGATGCACCTGGACATTTGAATCAGTCTGTGCTAAAGAAATTCATCTCATAATAGATGCTAATCAGCGAATAGAGAATAAACATTAGGAGATAACTCTCCTGGTTTGATCTAACAACAGCCTACGCAACAATGTGTGAGTAAATGCTATGCTGAAGTCAGCGGTGGTGTGTTGTGTCTTAGAGACAGACCCTGTAATACTTTTCAGATTGAATTCAGTCTTGCTTTGCTCGACTAACGGCAGCTTTAGCTCGTCAATCTCAAATCATCATGTCGGCTCTGTCATATCGATTCCTTCAGAAAGTAGTCCTAAAGTGGGCTTTCTTTATCAATCTTAGGGCTTGTTACCAGGCAACAAGATGACCAAACTCACTGGCCTGTGGCCATGAAAGGGCAGTAGAGATAATTCTATAATTCTAACTTGCTGACTGTATTTTTTTTTTACTCCCATTTTTCTCCAATTGCTTACACAAACACTGCTGTTTAAAAGTTTGGGATCGGTAAGAGTTTTAATGTTTTTTAAAGGAATCTCTTTTGCTCATAAAGGCTGCATTTATTTACTTATTTATAGATAAAAACACAGGAATGTGGTGAAATATTATTACAAAATAATGGTTTTGTATTTTAATATACTTTAAAATATAATTGTGATGCACAAGTGAATTTTCAGTATCGTTACTCCAGTCTTCTATGTCACATGATCCTTCAGTAATCATTCAAATATGCTGATTTCTTACTTTTATTATCAATGTTGGAAACAGTTGTGCTGCTTAATATTTTTTTTTATATTTATATATATATATATATATATATATATGTATATATATATATATATATATATATATATATATATATATATATATGTATGTATGTGTATATATATATGTATGTATGTATATATATGTATATATATATATGTATGTATGTGTGTGTGTGTGTGTGTGTGTGTGTGTGTGTGTGTATATACTTTAATTAAATGTTTTCCTTTTTATTGTTTTATTCATAAATGAATCCTAAAAAAAAACACAGGCTCCAAAAATGACAGGTTCCAAATATTTTTTTAAACAGCATAACTGTTTCCAACATATAACATATAATAAATCAGCATATTAGAATGATTTCTGAAGGATCATGTGACACTGAATAGTGCAGTAATGATGCTGAAAATTCAGCTTTGCATCACAGGAATAAATTATATTTTAAAGTACGTTAAAATAGAAGACCATTATTTTAAATTGTAATAATATCTCACAATATTAGTTTATTTTTCTGTATTCTTGATTAAATAAATGCAGAAACTTCTTTTAAAAACATTAAAAATTCTACTGGTCCTAAACTTTGAAACGACAGTGTACATTTTGTTTCTTTGTAGAATGTTGTTCTGAAACTCTTGCCATTTATTGAAGATGTTTTACCCCCATAATGTTTTGCTTCTAAATACATTTCTGCATGACATTATAGGACTAACAATACACTTCCACAATTTTTATAGAATTAGAATAGTTGAAGAATTTTAATGAGATGTACAATTACATGCAATTCTTCAGATCAGTTATTCTATCTTTTTTCTGTTAAAATGTCAAGGAAAATGTATAATTGAAATTCCTGACTGAGCTGTCGTGATTATTTTTGATGAATAATACACAGATTTGTCGTGTTCAAACACAGCTGGACAGGTAATGCTTATGTTTTCACAGCCAGTATGTCACTGATGATGATGTCTTCCCTAATCTCACTCTAAATGATGAGAATGTGTTGACTATAGAACCATTTGATGAGTAATTTATTGCTGAATAAAGCAGAGTCCAGAGCTTTTATTTTATTTTATTTTATTTTATTTTATTTAAAGAAAAAAAATCAGCATCTGACATATAAAATAAGGACATGGATGCAAGGAATCACTTGTGCAAGGAATGTCTGTCGTCAGCTTGCAAACAAGAATAATGTGTGATTTTGTTTTTGGAGTAACGACACTGTATAATGAGATGCAAGAGCTCCCCTACAATTTTCACGCTCCTGAGCTTAATTTCTCTGTTTGTGTGTTTACATACTTTGCTTATTTCCACAGTTGTTCTAACACTACTACTTTGTTGTGATAGTAATTCTGCTTGGTTGTTTGGAAAAAGGAGGAGAGCTAGTGAGGAGGGGAAAAAAGGGACAATCCAGACAACCAACAAATCATCATGAAAATGTTAATGAGAAACGAAGAGACCAAAAAAAAAAAAAAAGAGGAGATGAAACACAGGCTGCCCATACAAATTACTGTAATAAGCAGATCTACATTAAGGCTGCATAATATTCCCCACTGCATGGCTTATCACGAAGAAAAGCACCCGAAACGTCTATCTGGAGTGATTCTGAATTAATGTCTCATTACTCTTAAGCATCATCATTTTTGGATTTCATATCAAAATGGCAGCAAATTACACAGTAATTAGATATTTTGAGGGGGAAGAATTGCTTCTGGCAATAGATAAAATTACATCTCGGCTCAATGGGATGTGCACTGATGTTGCCTGGAGAAGACAACAGCTATCAATCGTTGGACGTAAAGTGTGTGTGAGAGCGTGTGTGTAAGGGTGACCTCACTCGATGAGCTCAGAGCAGCAGGCGTGCTTTACTGCCGCCACTTTATGCAGTCAGACCACATCTCTGCTCTGCTCTGCATCTGTGCTGAACTGATCGCAAACTCTAGACGCCCAGAACATTTACAACTGGCTGGATATAATGTAGGATGGTCTAGACGTCTCTTGTCAGTCCATGCTGTTATGCTGTTGTGCATGCTTCCGGATATACATATGTGTGTGTGTGTGTGTGTATATGTATATATATATATATATATATATACATATGTATATGTATGTATGTATGTGTATATATATAATAAGTATATATAAATATGTTTTATAATATAATAATTATAAAAATAATTACAAAAAATGAAAAGATAAAAATAGAATAGAATAGAAAAAAATGAACAAATTATATGTGTGCATGTCTGTGTGTTTTATAATGTAATAATAAAGAAAGTTTAAATTGTATTTAAAATGAAAATCCACATAAAAATATATTTTACTAATTTACGTTAATTAGTTAAGGTTTTGCTTGTGTAGTCTATTTTTTTTTTCAAATATTTTTAATAATTATATATATATATATATATATATATATATATATATATATATATATATATATATATAATTATATATATATATATATATATAAACTATAATAATTTTATAAGTGTGTGTGTGTGTTTTATAATAATACTGATAAAAAATGAAAAATATATATATTTGTATATATGTGTGTGTGTGTATGTGTGTGTTTGTTATTTATAATAATAAAAATAATGACAAGTAATGACAAAAAACACAATAGAAAATAGATATATAGATATAAAATAGATAATCGATATAAAATTCTCTACATACATATTTCAATTTTAAATATAATATATATAACAGTTATTTTGGGATTTAGAAAAAAATAAACCAACCACGGTTACTTGCTCTCCTGTTTATTGTACATTTTTATTAATAATTATTTTCTTTATTGTGACTTTTTTTTCCTTTTGAGCAAATTCCCTTGTATTTCACCTTCATATATTGTAATCCTGTACACTTGTTGTACAATTTTATTTATAAGTTATTATTTCTTAATAGTGATTTTTTTTTTTTAGCAAATTGTCTAGTATTTCACCTCCCAATCATCCTATTTAAATGTGACTCGAAAAGGTTAAACCCCTCAGCAATACTTCAGAATACTTACCACAATCCACAAATAATTATGAGTCCTCTTCACTGAGTGCAAATGTGACTATTACGTGTCATACTGGTACATAATGAAGCATGAAGGCTGGAGATGTGAGGAGCATCTGCAGAGTCATAGACTGATGGGGATCTCATTTCCTAGCAGACCCTTGGGGCCCCCGTAGCACATCTGAGGCCCTGCCCACTCAACATCCATCTCGCCCTCCACCCGTTTCTGTCCATGCTCTGTCAAGTTCGCGGATCGTGTGCCATCAGCAGCCAAGCTGTGTGGCGATGGCACCGAGTCCCATGACAAGAGGCAGAGCTGAAGAATGGGATCGTGCAGTTGTGCAGACAGTATTTTGAATATTACAATGACATCCTGACTGAGTTTTGGCATCAGGAAAAGGATTAAAACATAAAAGATCAAATCGCACGCAAGGTTAGTTTAGAAAAAAAAAATTCAAATTAAATTCAAATATTTCAAAGCTTTATTGTCCTCTAACTGTGTCTCCCCATCTGCCTTACTCCCTCTAGGAATATCGTGTGTTATTTCAATTAACTCCAGGTTAAATGAACATCAGCAGATTCAGGGGATGAGGGGAACATGTGACAGTTTTTTTGGTTTTGATGAAGTTAAAGACAGCTTTAGACCCTGGGCAAATCTAATTAGAATTGTTAATGTTCCTACCACACCCCCTTTTGAAAAGTCTCGAAATTAGTTGCCACACTTTTTCTCCCATTATTTATTCTTTCATGTTGACACTTTCTAATTTCCAAGATCTGGGGATGATTAAATTAAGACCATTAATATGGTGAGCGAGTCCCAGCGCCGACAATCGCGGGCACCCGCAGCATGTATTTAAATATAGATTTAATATCTAGGACTGCAGAGAGAGTGTTTTCATCAGTGGTCTAAAGTGCTTAGTGTGCAGTTCAGGGAGAAGTGCTCCTAAACATCAAAAATACATTTCTGCAAAAGAGGGAGGGATTTCGTCTTTAATGAGAAGTTGAATCCCAGCTCCAGCCATCCTCCACCTTTCTCAGTACATTAGGCAGCGAGCGTGCAGAAATATCCACGCAAATTTAATTATGTTCATATTAAAGGAGGCTCTGACAAGGGAGGTAGCTGTGCTGCATGGATGAGAGGCTCCTAGTTGTTCTGGTGCAGTAGCTCATCCTGGATTGATGATTTAACAGCAGAACTCTGGCCCTGACAAGCGAACAGAACTCTTCTACAATATGGTCTAAATTCTCCTCAGCAGAACGGAACATTAAAGGTTTTCCACAGATCAACACGGCTCAAAATAATGCGTTAACATCCGCAGAATGCTCGCTTTGAAGGCCTAAAATGTGTCGTCCTGAAAGTAGTGTAAATATTGTCAGGAAAATGCTGTCGTAGAGGTGGCATGTAATTTTTGAATGGCCAAATGGGGAAGATAATGCTCGCTTTGACACTGTGACTGTTTGTAAAAAGCTTGATGGGAAAATGGCACGTATCAGATTGCAGCCCTCAACACCTTTGCCCTCTGCCAGGAACCTTTCTGGTGTCTGCAGGAAGATGTGGAATAGTTTTGAAAAGTGATGCTGATTTGAGACCTTTTTGCGAAATGGTGTGCGATGGCTGTTTTCTCACAGGAAAAAGGGCCTGGTGGTTAGAGAATGTAGTTTGAGCCATGGGACTCATATGAGGGACTTGAGTTCAAATTCACAGATCACAACCGATCAAGCTCTAATCTGATTGGTTGCAGTTTATACAACGAGCATGTTTACTGGGATAGTTCATCATAAAATGAAAATTCTGTTATCATTTATTCACCTTCATGTCATTCCAAACATTTGACTTACTTTATTGTGAGGAACACACACACACACACACACACACACACACACACACACACACACAAATCTAAGAATGCTGAGTAACCAAAGAGTTTTGTTTGCTATTGACTTCCATTTTACACTCAAAATAAATAAATAAAATAAAATGAAATTTGGTCACTTAAAATAAAATAAAGCTTTGGTCACATTAAAGGAGAAGTCCACTTCCAGAACAAAAAATTAAAGATAATGTACTCACCCCATTGTCATCCAAGATGTTCATGTCTTTTTATTTTCAGCCGTAAAGAAATTGTTTTTTGAGTTAAACATTTTAGGATTTTTCTCCATATAATGGACTGCTATGGTGCCCCAATTTTGAACTTCCAAAATCCAGTTTAAATGCGGCTTCAAACGATCCCAAATATGGTTGTAAATGATCCCAGGCAAGGAAGAAGGGTCTTATCTAGTGAAACGATCGGTTATTTTCATTAAAAAAAATACCATTTAAATACTTTTTAATCTCAAACGCTCGTCTTGTCTTACTCTGCCTGAACTCTGTGTATTCTGGCTCAAGACAGTTAGGGTATGTCGAAAAACTTAAATCATATTTTCTCCCTCAACTTCCAAAATCATTTCAAAGTTATCCTACATCACTGCAGAAGTACCGACACAGTCTAACATGCAAAGAAGATCAAACACCCTCAACAAAAAAGGTAAAACAGCAATTGAGGGAGAACATGGGATGGGAACTTTTTGACATACCCTAACTGTCATGAACCCAGAAAAAAACAGTTCAGCCAGAGTACAACCGCATTTGGGATCGTTTGAAGCCGCATTTAAACTACATTTTGGAAGTTCAAAATCTGAGGCACCATAGCAGTCCATTATATGGAGAAAAATCCTGAAATGTTTCCCTCAAAAAGCATAATTTCTTTATGGCTGAAGAAAGAAAGATATGAACATCTTGGATGACAAGGGGGTGAGTACATTATCTGTCAATTTTAGATCTGGAACTGGACTTCTCCTTTAGGCATCAGTTTCAGTCATACCATCAACTGTACATTTCACGTTTTCTTCTTTAAAATATGTCTGTAAAATAGTCTTTCTTATTTCTTAGTGTACTAAAAACAGAATTTTTTTTTTTTTTTTTTAAAGTTCTGTGTCTTTGTTTGCATGGATCTGTCCAAATGACAAAATTTTGCATGCCAGGCCAGGTGGTGATGTAACTTTGTAAAGAAACACTACGTGCCTCCACACATACCAATCCAACTTATTAATACACCCTATGACGCTTTGCGCAAATTATGGGTGTAACTTCTGTTAAGCTATAAACAATCAGTGAAAGGTTAGCTCTATTATTGCAATAATACGTTTTTTTTTTTTTTTTTTTTTTTTTTTTTTGAACTGGGTACAATATGATGACATTATGCTACTCACCCTTCAACCATCGAACAATAAAATTACATTTAAAAGCATTTAAAAGCAGTGTAAAAGCATAAACAAGGTACTTTCAACAGACCATGAATAACCCCAAAAGCGTGATTCTTTCCACAGCAATAACGGATGGGTGAAATCCTTCTTGTAATATTATATCTGTATTATATAACATACGTTGCCTTAATAAAAAAGTTCATTAACTTCCTCATTGTGTGATACTATTTCAAAGTCATTTCTGTAATTTTGATATAGTATTTACCTGTGAAAACAAAACTGGAAAGGGATGAGAGGATTTGAGGAGAAAAGCGAGAGATACTTTTTGTGTTCCAGTGAATTATTAATGGGGTAAATCATAAAATAAATTAGGAGAACAGACTGCAAATGTGCAGTGTATGTTGTCCTTATTCATACTATTACAGCAGAGTACAAAGTGACAAGTTAAATAATCATGGGGAAAAGAATGCAGCGACTGACAAAAAAAAATCTTGCGGTAGATATTCTTTTAATAGAATATGAAGTTTTTAGTAATGCATATTATTAATCAAAAATTAAGTTTCAATATATTTATAGAAGGAAATTTACAAAATATATTCCTGGAACATGATCTTTACTTAATATCCTAATTATTTTTGGCATGGAAGAAAAATTTATCATTTTGACCCATACAATGTATTTTTGGCTATTGCTACAAATATACCTGTGCTACTTATGACTGGTTTTGTGGTACAAGGTCACATTTGTGTGTGGCCCTGTTTATAGTTGAAAATGGAGTCATGTAAGTGTGTAAGTCAGTTCTTTAGCCTACACTTTTTGATAACAACTTTTTTTTTCTTTCCCAGGATGGTCTTTTATCATGCTATAATTAAAAAATCCACATAGTTTTTTTTTTAGTACTTTTTTAGTACTTTTAGTACCACAGCTACTGAAAGAGCTTACAAACGGCAGAGACAAGAAACGCTAGATGCCATCCTGGCAGGATGAAAACATGCCGACGCTTGGCATGACGCCACAGCCACTGAAGGAGTTTCTCATTGTGGATTTCGCTCAACCATTTCACTGTAACCATTTCATGTCATCAGTATAATGGCACCCCCCATAATCCAAAATATGTATACGTATCAACTATGTTAAAAACGTAAATCTTTCATGGGTTTTCTACTACATATTTCAATAAGAGACATCATTTACATTATATTAAGCCATACAAGTCTTAATACCCGGGGGTCCCTTTCAGATAAACCCACCTCTAAATTGAAAGTTGGAAACTGACGGATCGTTGGTTGTTATACTTGTCAATCATATGGCCTCCCCTGTTTAAGTGGGTGGTTCTTCCCCAGAATAAGATGCAATGTTTAGTCAAAGATTAGGCTATGTCATCTAGTCCAGACAAATTGAGAATTACTGTATCCTCTGTAAAATAGCCCTATGAGCATCATAATGTTCCTCTTTGTGTTTGTTACAGATCAGGATGTGTATGTTTGATCTATTACTTCATAAACCCTTACAGAGCGATTGCACATTCGCTTTTTGGCTTACTCTGATTCTCCATGCTGCCCTAATTAGTTCTAGTTTTGTGTCTAAACCTCCATCCTTTCTACGTTGATTTGTTCTTGTGAGATATTACCATAGTCTTAAACCGAAGCATGTAGAAAACACAATTTAATTAATTAATGAACAAACACACACTCACCCCGTGTCTACACTGAGTTAATTTGATGACAGCATTCACCTGGACATCATTACAGTGAATAATTTCCACCGCTTCCCTGTGTTAAGGCTCCTGGAAAAAAATCCATTACAGAAGAATATATGCAGAAAACTCTCATTTAGGAAGACAGCGGGGATTTTTCAGTCTGCCAGTAGCTGACAGCACATCAACACATTCCTGAATATGCAGTTTGATATTCATAATCTGCCCAGCAGTGGGCTGTTGTGACCAGTTTTTAATCTCAAAAGCTGTTGTTTGCGGCGAGTTGATGTGTTTATCGCAGCTCAGACTGGGAAATTCCCTCGAATTTAAGAATTTCACGACCACCTGATTTGAATGTAACTGAGATTAAACTGTTTTTCATATACACCATTAAAAGAAATCAATACAAAATCTCCACAGAAGAATGAACAACATGCGTTATACAGGCTTACATCAGCCTGTGTGTTCACTGGGAAGAACCACACGGCCTAATGAATGGAAATTAATGTATGTTTGCAGAGCCAAAATAGCCCATAATTACACAATTACCCTCTGATGGCAGGGGTATGCAGCATTTTACACCAACAACATTTAGGTTTGCTACATAATATGCCTTTGAAATTACTTTGTAAACAAAGGAACAGGCATGAAAAATATTAGCATTGCTTTGTAAGGTATGAAGATAGTGGCTTCATGGTTGTGCGTACCATTCTGATGACATTATAATAACATTTTCGGTGTGGAACAGACTACGATGTCTGCCTGTTCAGAAGTGGCAATTTAATTGCAGTCAGCCCAGGTATGACTAATGTTGACTATTTCTCTTTTCTCATTTGCCACAAGTGTCTATTTTCTCTCTCCAGTTGGAATTAATGAAATAATACAGTGGCGTTTGAATTGGTGTGACCACTCAGACAGCTCTTGGGTTTCCAAATACAATTATGCAGTAAGTATGATGCTCGGTGATAGACAAAACAGCAGGAGCTCATGAATATGCATGATGTGTCTTGGAATATAAATTAACAGGGGCTGGCCTCTCAGCTGACCCACTTAGGCTGTCAATTACTATTCTGACAGGATGGTTCTGATAGGACAAAACCACAATCATTCTTAGCATTCACCATTTACTAATTTACCTGCGCATATGGGATCATTTAAATGTCCTCAAACAGACATAAGAAATGACTTCGGCCGGTGTGTTTTACATGTGAATAAGATAGAAATATGCTGATCTGAGTGAGGCGGGGGTGGGGGGGGGAAATAGAAGTCTTAGCCAGATGACTTTAGAATACACAAGTCAACACAAAGTTGACTTTATGCTGCTTAATGGAAACAAGCTGTTAAAGGGATAGTTCACCCAAAAATGAAAATTACTCCATGATTTACTCACCCTCAAGCAATCCTAAGCATATATGTCTTTTCTTTCAGACAAATACAATCTCAGTTATATTAAAAAAAAATATCCTGACTTTTCCAAGCTTTATAATGGCAGTGAATGGATGTTGAGATTTTGAAGCTCAATAAAGTGCTTCCATCCATCATAAAAAGCGCTCCACATGGCCTAAAGAGGTAATAAAGGCCATCTGAAGTGAATTGATGAGTTTGTGTAAGAATAATATCCACATTTATGTGGATGCGATTTTGTGTCGTTTTCAGGCATTGAATAGAGTATCTACAAAGTTGTCTTTGCTAATGCAAAGGTTAAATTTGGAAAAGCATGTTAGTATACTACTACTACTGTGAAAGGAGGGTCGGATATGTTTCACATTACAATAAAATAGGTTGCAAATGGCAACCTTTGGGTAAAAGGGTAAACATTTTAATAGGCTCATTGGAAATACATGCCTCTATGTACATTTCTGCAAAACTTAAAAAAAGTACCTATATGTACGAATCACTGTAGTTTACATTTAAAATGAAGACTAGAGGCAGTAAAACTTCAACAACTTTTATTCTTTTTGACACAAAGTATGATTTACAGATACAGAGTTTTGAATAATAAAGCCTAATATTCACACAATTGCTTGCAGAATATTATGTTATGACTTCAAAACAGTTTTAACATTGTGCGTGATTTGAAAGCTGATACTTTTGACGTCACATACACAGCTTCATAGGCATGACTTTTCTGATTCAGTAGGTTTGCTCACGCGATACGGCGTTGCACCTGAATTGAGTGATAAGGAGCTCCGGCACGAACCCTGTGAAACTACAGTTCGACAAAACAGCTCAAATCCGCATAAGGAAGATAAAAATAGCGCGGCTGAATCAACAAATGCATTTCTGTGTCACTTTTGCATTTGTTAGCACTATCGGGTAGGTATAGAGTTGGGTTTGGTTTAGGGGATATTTCTAACATGATAGAGCATTATCCTTTAGCGACACTCCCCAGATATTTGTATTTTGAACAGCTGCAATACGTACCTTAAGCAGCTTAATTAAAACGCAGCAATACGTGCTTGTACCAACGTAAAAAAAAACATGCCACGGTCAAGTATTGAATGTGTGTACGAAACATGCAGTAAGGTACGTATTTACACTGTTGCAGAAATGTATAGAGGCATGTATTTTCATGAGCTTGGGTTGGTAAAAATCAAATTGGTGCTTTAGCATTAGAAAGAATATGACTATAAGACATTACTAAAAAGAGATCATGTAGAAACTCTTAAAATTGAAGTCAAAATCCTTCTACTTTAGATGACACATTAAACACTTGGCGACTGTCTCTTTCACATGCAAATGATTGCAGTGCTGTGTGGGTAATGGGGAGCAGACTCCACTATTCAAATGTCTGCTACATTATCAGCACTCCCCGTGGGTATCCTGTGTGAGTATGTGTATGTGTGTGTGTGTATGCGAGTGAGTGGGAAGGAGACACAACACAAGCCTCTGTCTCTGTTTGTCAGACTGCATGCATGTGTATAAGTGTACGGGCGAACATTTTGGTGACTCAGTGCTGCTAGGTGGTTATTAGACTAAGAAGTCATTTTCTACTCCTAGCATGTGACATGCCCTGGCAGAGAACCAAATGAACTTTGACACTGTGGTTTTCTTCAAATGCAAAACAGTGACTCTTCAAAAGGAGCAAAGGAAAAGAACTTTTGGCTTAAATCCAGGGGTTGGGCGCCGTGCGTACCGGTTTAAGCTTCATGGATTATGTGACCTAGGTGTATAAATGAGTTTTTGTGCCTCGGGCTATAAAAATGTAGACCAGGTAAGAACCAGTGATGAATAATACAGGTGCCTGTTAAACTTTCCGAAATAGTGTTTTGCCAGGTGCAGGAAACCTGATGGAGTTTCAAATGAGAGTTTAGGAAGGCTGTGTCCACATAATCCTGCCAATCACAACAGAACAAGGCTAAAATAACATCTGTTTACCTCACTTCACTCTGACAATTCAGCGATAATTTGCATCAGGTAAGATGAAACACCTGCATTACTTTAATTACTATAACTTGGGGGGAAATATGTACGTTCTCAGATTGCAGCTAGTCATCTCAACCTCAATACGTCTTCTCTCTGTGTGCAGCTCTGCACATGTACGTAACTTCACGAGCTGGCAGCAAACACAAGTGAAGAAAATCAATAACCATCCAAGACTCTTGAGGACTCACTCAATGCCCAGTCCCGCAAACCTATCGAATCACTGCAATCTTGTTCTCTGCCTAGTGACAACCATCCTCCCTCCTTACCCCCCGTCCCGTCCCCTCCTCCGGCCTTGCCGGGACTCTGTTAGCATTGTTAATGGGCATTGTTGCTGAATGAGGACCTCTGCTCCTCTCTCTACATCACAGCTCCCAGCCCTGGCAGATGGATGGGCCTGACCTCGCTATCAGCTGGTCCCAGACACAAAGTCCGAGAGTGGCGTAACAAAGTAGGAGGAATGATGCCTCTGTCGGGAGACCGAGAGAAAGCCAGGCCTCCATAATGAAGTCAGGGTCCATTGTGGAAAGTCGTGGATAGGAGCGTGGAGACTGCAGGGAGTGAAGGGGTCTGTGCAACACTGTGCTCCCAGCCATGAGGAGGAGGAGGAGGGAATCCAGACCCACTCGTACCCCCTGCCCCGTGATGAATGGCAGTAGTCGCTGAAAGTGAAATGCGCTGGTGTGCCTTGGCAGAGACCGAAGGAGAAGGAGTCTGCCTGGAAACTGGGAGACAAACTCAGCAACTGTCCTTGAGCGAGCCAGAGTCACATCTACAGTATGCTACTTTACATATGGACATTCAAGTGGAAAGCAGGTGTAGAGTTTCAGGGAATGGGATGACGGTTTGGTATACATTTTAATAGCACTGTGTTTGTTATCTTGCTTGGGTAAGAATAGTCGACTTGTTGTGTAAGTTTGTCCACCAAGGGAGAACAAATGAACAAAAGTGGAAATTAGTGCAAGTCTTTTTGGCAAGCAGTACACGCGAAGTTAGAATACTAGAATACTATTCTTTGCACTCAAGGTCGACAAATGCATGGTTGAAATCACACATTTAGGATTAGAAGGAACCACATGTAATAATTTAATAATCGAGCACCAAAAGAATCCATATCGGTCAAACACTAATCTGAATCTGAATATGGTGGATACAGCCTTGGGTAATGTATAAATGAGAACAGAGCGATCAATATGCATAGGGTTCTCATGAATATCAAACATCATTTAATTAACATGACACAGCACGGGCCAATCGGGTTCATTCGGCTTCTCTATGCTTCACCGTCTCCATGGATGAGTATCCCGAAATCTCTTTTGTAATCAACAGTAGTGTACCGAGGAGCTCTGAGACTTAGTACGAGAGACAAAGGAAGAGAGCGAGAGATTGTCTAAGGACTGGACCATGGCTGCTCCCCCAGCCGCGCTGGATCCCCACCATCTGCCCCAGCTGCTGCCTCTCTTTAACTGCCATTCTGATTGACAATGAACTCAAAGCCCTGTGATAATTGTGGCTGCTTGGTGACTTGGGCAGGTAATGCCTTCCTTTCAGGATTTATCAAGCTCCATCTGTTCCTGTTGGTATCTGACAGAGTTAAATCCCCCATCCCCACCCTTCCCTCCCTGCCCCTCGTGCTTATTTCCTCAAGGGTCCAGAGGCCCTGCTAGTCAAGCAAATATTGGGCTTTTGTGCAAGGATGCTTATTAGAGAGCTACACGGTGACCCAGAGGGGTAACCACACCCACAATAGAGGGGAGCGTGAAGACACAGCATATTTGTTCAGTCATTAACTAAAGATAAAAGACTCCTTGTGGCCAGATCCCTCCCTCCTGTCCCGGTTTTGACTCACGGTCTCACAATAAGTGTTGTGTGTCGTGTGTCACGAACAATTAGAGGTGGAGTTCTCTCACTTCCTTTTGCATCCTCTCCCTTTCTGCCTTACATGGCACCTTACTTTGGACTCTGCCTCTTGGGAGGCTATTCAGAGAAGTGTGATACCCAGAGGTGTCAAATCACCTGGAGCAGGTGCACTGTTAAGTGCTGGTTAGAGTTGACCGTGTGTGTCTAATGCAATTGGTTGGGGCTGTGTTTAAATCAGGAAAGGTGTCTTTAAATTATCTAAAGTTAGTGAGAAGCTTACAGTCTAACCGAAGTGAGTAATTAGTCACCAAATGGAATTGTTTTCAAACAGGTTTCTGTAGGATTTTTTTCTTGTCTGCTGTTGGTCAGATTGTCTCAGCCCAAACACACCCCATTGGCTGAGCCACTGTTGCTGTGTGGAATGTCAAAACAACAGAGCAATGTTTTGATAGTGCCACAGAGATGGTGTTTACACTTTCTGGGTAAACAACCAATGGATGGCTTACTCATAGTAGTTCTCTCTGCATATTGACCTGGGATTGGAGCAAGTGATACACCACAGCTTTAAACAACTTTTAAAAAATGTATAAATACACACATAGACTAATTTGTGAGTTTGGGTTTAAGAGTATGTGTCATGAATAATAGAAAAGCATGCATTAGTTTAAGTCGAAATAGACTGTTTCTCATTGGTATACAGTATTGGGAATTCTGTATTATGCTTTTCACAGTACTAAGAAGTTTTTTTTTTTTTTTTTAAACTGTCGACCCTGCTAACAAGACAGTCACTGTAAACAGACAACAAAGTTTTGACAGACATTAAATCTAGTGCATATTATAACTTATTCTGGCCAAGAAATGTCACATATGGTATCCATTTGACTGACATGCTAATATACAAAATTTGAATAAATGTTATGCATAACTCAGTCCCGCTAATCATTTAATACAATGCACTTATTGTGTACATGCATGTTTCTACATTGTACTTATATTAAAATATATATACTTGCATGTAATTACATCTGTAATTACATTTATAATTACCCTGTTGACCCATCCCTTACACCTTAACCCACTCTTAAAAGTACCCATACTACCAAACTTGTCTCTAACCTTACCCCATCCCACCTCAGTAGCAGCAAAAGTGATCTGCAACACAATATGTACACAATAAGTTCACTGTACGTCTTCTTTGATGCAAGTACATAGTAGTTAAGGCCACCTAATAAAAAGTAGGACCCATAATTCATATATATCATACATATACATAATTTCCGATTACGCGTGTGGTGCAACATATGTAAACGTCCCTGAAATGATTATTGTAACAAGTGAAGGATACAGAGACAGCTGAAGTAACAGACAGAAGCTCACTACTGCTACAGAGGCCCCTGCCAAGCTTATTTCTCTATTGCCAGATTCATGTTAGTTTTTGGCTCATATATGCCAAATATGTCAGTTTTACTTTGCAGAAATAGAGCGATCCTAGCCATGTGTTTGCTAATTATAGGCAGCATATTACCATCTGTTGAGAGCAGATATAATTTTGGGTCAAAATAATCAGATAATGTGTAGATTTAAAGACATTAGTATACAGAGATTATACTGAACCAAGTCTTTTTATCTTTTAATAGGGTATTTCCTGAGTCACACAACGTTATGTTTTGGGGAAAAAAAAAATACTGAGCAGCAAATCTGCAATATAAAAGTAGACATATATGACATTTAAAAAAGGAACTGGAGCCTACTATAGTATACATACAGATAAACACATTTCAGTTTGTGCTGTATATAATGAGATTAAATTCATAATCAAAGCCAGTTATGCTTGTTCAGAAGAGGTATGCGCTGAGAACATAATGTTCAACAAACCATTACGTACTGTATATTAAAAGGTCCATTTATATTAACAAAATTAGCTCTCTGCACTAGAATCAGCTCATTAAACCTAACTACCACATGCAATCAGAGATCAAGGCTTGGAAGGGAAGGAAAACATCCATATGAGTTGAAAGTTGAAAGTAAATTACAGTAGAAAATTGAATAACAGTCTGCTGATTATAAACACCTCGGTCAGAGGTTATGCTCACTTAAATGATTTGTTTCTTTCTAGAATGTAGTAACTAACACTCTGCTCTATAAAATAAGCAAGCTGAAAATGTTTAATACAGTTTCATGATGGTACAGGACGTATATAGTACATTTCTGAATGTAGAGAAGAATATTTTGTGTGGAAAAACTCACAAGAGAATCTAATGCACAACAATTGTATGTATATGCAATTATGTAGTTATGAAATCAGGCCCTAGTAAGAATCTTGGTGAAGAAGAGAGGTATTAGGATCTCGTAAGTGTATTTGTTGTATTTTTTCATGACATTTACAACAGGCAAGTAATGAACGGCACTGGACCAAGTGAGGATCCCAGTGGGATTGTGGCAGCATTCAGTGCCAAATGATGTAGATAGATCTAGGAGAATCAAAATGAAAGCAAGGCGGTTGTAAATGCTTCAGTCACTAAGAGTGAAAATCAGTTTTGGTTGAGCTGCCAGTGTTGAACCCAGATTGTTGGGGTTAAGCAGATTGTTCTGGCAAAAAAACAGTTGGATGGTATTTGACTAAATGCCAACCTATAATTCCAAACATCCAGAAGAAAGGCATTGGAGAAGGTCAGAGGAAGCAGCAAGATGTTGAAAGTAGGAGATGAATGTGCTGATCTTGAACGGAATGAATGTCTTGGCTGATCTGATGTCAGAAGAGAGGGCAGAAAGTGATGTATAACCCTGAGGTCATCAATGCATTTTCTTTCACTTTGTCTCTGCCGTCCACAGTGAGATTTTGTTTTATCGGCGGGTATTTGTTAGCCAGTGACTGGTGGTAAAACAACAAATCTGTGAAACCAGAAGCACATTAAATGACTTCTAAAAAGTAGATTTTTTGTTGAATGTTGTCTTATTTAAAACAAATTAAGAGTAACTATCCATTCTTTATGATTAACCCATGTTTTTTTGGGGGAAAATGCAGTTGGCAGAGGAGAAATTGGGGTCCTTGTCAACCTCTGTCACCCAGAATGCCACTGCTAAGTTTTAAGAATCTCTCACTCCATCCTGGGGCTAAAGGTAATCAAGAATACCACTGAAAATGACATTTATATCTCACTGGGATTTGGGGTGTTAGGTTGGGGTAAGACAGTTAATATCAAACCTAGTCTAGGCTTTAGCAGGCTAATAATGGCCTGGTTGGTTGCTGAAGGCAATGGAGGTGTGAAGATTGGAGAAAGTTTAGGAATCTGATTCAAGCAAGAATTGATTGGTTTAGAGTATCAATGTTTTAATTCAGACTTAGTAATTTTTGATTTATTAAAATACTGAGTGCATCTCTAATGAGCAAAAGAAAAATTATCTCCTGTACGCTGTAAAAAATAAAACAACACAATTTGTTGAGTCAGCTTAAAATAAGTTTATTCAACTTAAAATGTTAAGTTGTACTAAGTAACAACTTAGATATTTGTGTTTGCTAAACTTAACAGATGGGTAAGTAACCCAGCTGCCTTAAAATTTGAAGTTGATTCAACTCTAATATCTAAGTTGTCACTTAGTATAATTTAACATTTCAAGTTGAATAAACTTTTTTTGAGCTTAAAATTTTTAAGGGAGCCAGGTTACAAATTATTTTAAGTTGACTCAACAAATTGTTTTTTTACAGTGTAGTAACAATATAGTTTACAGTTCATCAGTGTTATTTTAGTAGTATCAGTTCTTCGGTTAGTTCTTCGTCTGTGTACTTAGGGTAGGGCAAAAACACTCCATCTCATTTTCTCTTCCCACTTCAAAATCGTCCGACGTTGTTTTACCTTTTTTGTAAAGGGTGTTTGACTTACTTCACTTTGTAAACACTGGGTCGCTTTTCTGCCTACGTCATGGTTTCCGACATGACTACATAATACGTGAAGTCGAGGTAGTGCAAGACAAGCATTTGTGGTTAAAAAATATTTAAATTTCTATTTTTAATTTATTTTTCTTAGAAAATGGCTGATCGTTTTGCCACACAAGACCCCTGTTCCTCAGCTGGGTTCATGTGGAGCCCACTGAAACTGCAATTTGGACCTTTAACCTTCAAGTTGGAGAAACATCCTGGAATGTTGTCTTCAAAAATCTTCTTTTCGACTGAAGAAAGAAAGACATGAACATCTTGGATGACATGGAGGTGAGTAAATTATCAGGAGATTTTCATTCTGGAAGTGAACTAATCCTTTAATATATGTTCACATACGTTTTGTGTGTGTATAGGAATGTAAGTTTTATTTTTGTTTGTGCTGTTTTCAACTGTGGTTCATGTCTTCAGAAACAGTTAATTTGGTGTTACAGCCAACTATAGCTGGTTGTAAGTCAAAGAATTACAACATCTGCTTTTATTCAATTGCTGCTTTACTTTCTTGGTTAACATAAAGCAGTCAGCTTGGCTACGTTACACAGAAAAGCAGCATGTTACCCTAAGGAACTTTGGGCAGTTTCTTTTATATGTGTGGGTTTTAACAGACATTAGTCAGATATCATTTAAATAAGCAATTCGTTGAGCAACAAATCATCAGATTTACATTAAATTGTGTCGTGGGCATGTTTGTAACATGGTTGATTACCCAGTGCACAGTGATAACCCACATCAAATATGTATTCATTGTAATAAATTGCAGTTAGTTTTTGGAATTTAGCATCACGCATGTTGCCCTTTAGGGTTATATCCCAAAGGTCAGTGATTGCAATGCATTGTAAGAGCTTTATTAGCATATGTTTTAGAGATTTGTCATTAGCCTGCTATTTGTCGGTCAGGAGACCTTGACACACTGCACTGAGGCCCTCATTCATCATAAATACACTACAGGAATACCGGCATTCAAAAGGCCTTTGTTTCCTCATTAATATTCATACACTCGTTTGCATTGTTTTCCCGCTTCAGCTCTCTTTTTTCCCTCTCTCTCTCTTTCTTTACCACGCTTCTCAGTCTTATTTTCTCCCTGACTCACTTTACTTCTGTGAATTTAGGTTGAAAGCTCTTTACTTTATGATGTCGATCTTTGGAAAATCTCTCAAAAGGAGGATTTTCCTTATCATGACTAGCTACTGTGACGGTTTAAAGTGTTGCACATTTTCAATCCAGTCCAATATGAGCAATCTCTGTAGGAACCCAGACTGCACAGCATTTCAGCATCAAACAAACATCTCATTATCTAGTCAACTGAGCTGAGAGTTTAAAGGTACAAGTTCACCTGAAAATGGAAATTCTGTCATCATTTGCTCACCCTTATGTTGTTCCAAACCTGTATGACTTTCTTGCTTGTGTGGATAACAAAGTATATCAGTCAGGATGGTTTCGTAAACTGGAGCTGTAGGTTTGTTGAAAATATTTGACTAAAAAGAATTGTTCATTAGTGAATCATACATTCTTACTTCTATCTTACTTCTGTAAGAGCTTTTGATGTGCTTCTAAATTTTGATCTGTGATCTGTACAAAACTACCATATGGCTTCAGAAAAATTGTATTTAATGGCATTGAAATAGTTTGGACTATTATTATGATACATTTATGGCTAGGCAATTCAGTCAAAAGTGCAAAAGCAGCACTCTGATTAACAACATTAAAGTTTAGTAAAATATAATGTGATGAGATTTGGGGGGGGGGGTCTTGTTTAGAGTTCAAATATGCGTTTTTAGTAAAGATAACGTCTATTCACAAATTTGCGTCAACGTTTTTGGGCATGTGATCTTCAGAGCGTCAGCGATTGTTTTGAAGAATGAATGCTGTATCAGATGCAAGTAATCGCAATTGCTCAATCAATCTCTCTCTCAATACTAAACATAACACACAGCTTTTAATACAGTAGTACAATAAGCTTTCAATGAAGCAACCCAACTGTCCTTCGTTACTAGTTCTAAAGTGACGTTTTGGAATTAGTAACGGAGGCTTGGGCTCAGCTGTTAAACTATCAGACTTTGATTTGAATCCATGGCCGTAGGAAGTATATATATATATATATATATATATATATATATATATATATATATATATATATATATATATATATATATATATATACCCTACTGTTAGGAACAACATAACGGTTAGTATGTTTAATTTTTAGGTGAGCTATCCCTTTAAATCTAAAACAAACATCTCCAGCTAATATTCTTTGAGCTTTTGAGACCAGGCTGAAATGGATCCAGACAACCAATCAGCTATTACTAACCCATCATTTTAATTGTTTGACAGTTCTTTACAGTTTACAGTTTGACAGTTCATGTCATGTCATTTGCAATTGCACTGACCATGCTGGTAAGCAAGCTAAATTATTCTCATTCAGTGGACTGTTTTTTTTGGACTGCAACAAGAATTATTTGTCCTGACACTTTAACTTGACCAGGTTGGTTTTGCTAATTTTCTTAAATATTTGAATATAAAGTTTACAAACATATTTATGTGTTTCAATAGAGTAGTACAGAAGTATTGGCCTTCAGAGATCTTTCCAAATCAATTGGTCTGAACCTTTATGGACTGGCCTTTCAAAGGGTCTTTGCTTAAGATGTTGTCATCATGTTAATATTGTATGTATCAATGACTATGCAAATGTGCAAAAATATTTGTGTGCTAGAACC
Source organism: Labeo rohita (assembly GCF_022985175.1). Lineage (NCBI taxonomy): Eukaryota > Metazoa > Chordata > Actinopteri > Cypriniformes > Cyprinidae > Labeo > Labeo rohita. The sequence continues at coordinate 23,617,517 of NC_066885.1, read as the reverse complement.
AGGCTTAATGTATGAATACTAAAAAGATGACTTGCAACAACTGGATACATGGTTATGTAAAACCAGAGCCTTCCTTATTGCATCAAACATTTACTTGCTTGTTATTTTTGTCTGCTGATCCAAAGCTGCGTGGCTTTTTTGTATCACATTATGAACTTCCTCCTGCTAAGTAAATCGTTTTTATTGACTTTTCATTACAATATAATGGAAAACACAACTTATTCCTCATTTACACTTCACAGACACCCTCGCTCATTTTAATTGGAACACTGCAGGAGCATTTATGATGCTTTCTTTTGTCACTTTCTTAATGTACTAAACAAATGTCTTGCCCCGGTGCCCTCAAGGAGATCATGCTCTGCATGTTTTGCCCACTCAACCTTCGGTGTCTACTAAGAACGCAAACCATATCCGAGCTTGGCGAGAAAGTCCATGCAAAGATCAAAGACAACGCAATCAATAAGATATATAACATAACAAATAATGCTGTGGGTAGCTCATTAATCCTAACAGAGCCTTATTACACTGTCTGCAGGTTTGTCCTGCCGGGTCACTTTGCAGTGTTTATTGAAATTCAGCACACTGAAGCCAAAACACAGAGAAAGATCACACTTCAGCAATACTGCTAGTACAACTGAGGGTCAGCCAAAGTGACCTGAAAGTTAAGGGTGGTTTCTTAGGATTGTGTATGTTTGGTGTTTTTCACTCTTAATGACAAATGAGTCCATGTTTGATCGATAAATCGTTATGAGATAGTTACTCATACTCAACAATTCAGCAATTAATTCTGAATGGATGAGTTCATCTGATATAAACAAACAGCACAGGATCTTAGTTCCTGTTCCCACTCCTATAAGGCACTGAAGAGACCAAAAATGCCTCTTAATATCTTTTATGGAATCATGACTGATTACCCCACTTCTTTCAATCAGAAATATTTGGTGGCCATTGATTAATACTTTATTATTAATCTTAATAATCTTAATTTTGCTGGCTAAAACATCAGCACACTTCTAATACTGTTTATTTCTCATGAGCACAAATGATACAATGTTGGGGAATAATATAAGTTATGTAGATTGTCTGCTTTCATGAAGTAATATTTTGCATTAAATATGCCCACTTCTCCACTATTTTGTAGGTGAAACAGTATATAATAAGAGTAATATGTCCAAATTCTTAATACTCATACAACTCTAGTTGAAACGTACACGGATGACAAACTATTTTCAGTGAGATTCTGGATTCTGTGTGTGTGTTTAGGGGATATTTTACTATCTCATGAGGCCATGTGAGAGAAGTTGTGAATGGCAATGATTGCTGTAAATCACGACATGACAAACATGGTGGTACTATAATGTACCTTTTTAATGGTTGTGATGTTTGTTCGTAATCCGATGTAGTACCTGCTTAGTATGAGATATCAGTGTTTAGTGTTAATTCCGTAAACAAAAGCTATGATTAAAAAATGTTTGTTGACAAGTTGTTTTCCCATGACTAAAACGAGATGATGATGAGACGACAATAAGTTCAATAAACAATAACTGTGACTATATCAACATGCAATATTATTGACAATAAAAGACGGTAACACTTTATTTTGATAGTCCACTTTAGACATTCTGCTAACAGTAAGTAACTTTGCAACTGCATGTCAGCTAGAGTATAAACTTTGCAATTATATGTCAATTTATTCTACTAACCCTAAACCTAACCTAACAGTCTGCTCTGAGAGTTAGTAGACATGTAGTTGCAAATTAATGAGAATTAGTTGACATGTAGTTGCAAAGTTACTTTTTGTTAGTAGAATGTCTAAAGTGGACTATCAAAACAAAAAGTGTAATCAAAAACACAACTAACATGTTTTTTTTTTTTTAATAATAAAAACTATACAAAAATCCTTTTTAATTTTTGTTGAAAGTTGAAAGAAAATTATCATAGACTGCTGTACATGCCTACGTACATGACTACGCAAGCTTTAATGTGTGTGTGTGATTGCCGGATATATAAATCCCTAATTCAGAGCTTCTCTGTTAAAAGGATACATTTTCAGCCTGGGGTTTTGCTTAATTTTTGCAATCTGGCAAATATGTGCACACGCTCACTCTTCATCATGGAAGTGCTGATAATGATCTGAACACAGACAAACAAGTAAGCTGAAATTTAGTGTTTAGCATGTGAGATGTTCGGCTTAAATGAAAGTGGCATTCAGCCTGTCTGTGTTCTGTCATAAGATTTCAACTATTTTGTTTGTTATCGTGGTTACTGAATAAATGAAAACTCAACAACTGTTGTTTTAGTTGAGAAACATTTTGGAACTAATTGGAATTGCTATTAGGAATTTGTTATAATATTTTTTGTTTGTTTTTACCAGTTTTCATAATTTAGACAAGTGTATATCTAAGTCTTTGATTAAAATAAGCCCCAAGAAGCCATAGTGTAAATTAAATTTATAACAGCTAAGAGGAGTTGTTAGGCACAAAGTGAAGCGGATTTACAACAGCTTCAAACACGGCTCAACCAATCAGAATTAAGGGCCGGAACTATCCGTTTTATAAATGAATTTATATATTTAATACCTATAATAAATCAGTACACATATATTGTGTTATTATTATTATTATTATTATTATTAGCTTAACCATTATACAGCCTGATGAAAATGTGACTATGTTTTTATTAATTAAAAACTAGACTAAAATGCTCAGACATTTACTCCCGGTTTAAGCCTAGTCTGAGACTAAAAAGTCTGAGCTGTTTCAACTGAAAGAAACTTGCACTGACTCATCTTAAAATATATCTGTACCTTTGTTTTGTCTCAAGATGCACAGTAATGTTTTTTATTTATGTAATTTTTTTTTTTTTTTTTTTTTCCTAAGGCACGTTTATAAAAATTACTGTCCTAATTGGACTACAGCCTAATCCTGGCTTAGTCTAAGCCTGGTCTGTGAAACCAGGTCTTAGTCGACTAAAACTCGACTAAACAAAAACAGGATAATAACTAAAAAGCACATTGGCCACATGACTAAGACTAATTTAAAAGACTAAGACTAAATTAAAAATAGCTTACAAAATTAACACTAGTTTGGTTGGCTGACAAAGCTGTGATCACACAAAAATTGAACAGTAAGTTGCAGTAATTGTGATTTATTTATTTTATTTATTTACTTTTTTTTATAATAATGTTTTTGCTGTTATTAGTATAACTCTAACTCTATGTTTGTGCTCCATTCATTCTGTTTGACCAATAGAGGTCAAAACATCATACAAGGTTCAAATATACTTCCAGTGGTCATGTATAAACTCTATTCTAGGCTCAAATCACCACACTAGGTTTTTTTTCTAAACTCACAACTAAATCCTTTCACTGACAAAACATGACAGTTAAGCAGAGCTGAAGTACAGAAAACACCATCTTAAATCAGAATCCAATCTGTAAATCATATCCTACAGTATTATCGCCCCTGCTTTTTCAAACGAATCAGCTGCTCATTAAATGAGTAAAAATGCATGGACGTGTTTTAGATTAAAATCATCAGGATATTGTGACAAATGACTTCCGCGGGGACAAAATATATTGACGTCGAATGATTCTCATTGAAAGTAATAGGCTCACTGTATGTGTCACTATAAAGGTGTTAAAGGACACCTATTAAAGCTAGTATTTGATGCTTTGGGAGTAAGAACCTGTTGTCATATCGCTTAGTAGTGTATGGGACATTATTACAGGTACGGGTGACATTGGACTTACAAAACACCTACTGGGATGGTACAGGCCAGAATGATGGCTTATCTCTCTGTGCCCTTGAAGGCAAGGTGTCTCTACATGGCCAATCCATCACAATCAATGCCAGATCATTTATATTAAATGCCTTTTTAAAGCAGTCCCGGTGACACTGTGTTTGGAAACCGGCTTGACTGGAAACAAAGCAGTAAAGCGGCCTGTACCTGTCCCCATAATTTACCACCTCAGTGCACAGGAAGGCTAAAGACTCCAAGGTCCAGATCCTGATATGAAATAACCCCCGGCCCATTTGATCTCTATTCTCTGGGTGCTGTGGCTCCCTGCCTGAGAGGTGAACAAAACCCATTAGAGAGGTCTTGAGTTTACTGAGAGTAATAATGCAATTTACATAAATAGTATGTCTGTTGGTCGTTCCATTAATCTTACTGACATCTCAACCAGGTAATTTATTTATATATGATCAGTCTAACAGAGGATTAATTAAAAGCTTCTTGTTATTACCATGAAAAATACTGTAGATGTAGCTGTGGGAAGAAGTACTTACGTAGGTGCAAAGGATTATTTTAGGTGATTAGGATGCCACGACTCATATTAGGAATGATTTTATGTTTTCAGAAGAAAGGGTTTTCTTTGTTGTCAGCCCTTAAGCAAGGTGTTCTAGGTGGTATTTGGTACATTACTGTGTGAGTATTAGCATGTTCTAAGTGGTTGTTAACTCTAGGTGCTTGCTTACCGGCCCAAGTCAAAAACAATCCAGACATCTCACTGATATTCTGGGCTTGCTAAAACAAATGTGACTTTTTAATGAGTCTTATTTGGTTTGTTTTTCAATAAAAATACCTACAAATCCTTAAACAAGATAACATTTCTTGAGAAGGAACACTGCAATATTAAGACTTGTTTTCAAGAGTATCTTGTGTAAGTGTATTTTGTCTTAATGCTGTACATCTGTACATAAAATACATCTGAAAACAAGTCCCAATATTGTAAAGTTTTTTTTTTTCTTAGATATTTTTTTACTGAGAAAAGGATTCATTAAAAAGTATTCTCAGGAAATTTGTCTTGTCAAAGTTTTATAAAATATTTTATTTTGAGTAAAAAAGGACAAAAATACTAAAGGATTTGTTGCATTGTATGGCTGCTTCTGTGTGTGTGTGTGTGTGTGTGTTTAAGTAGTGGTAATATACACTTATAGTAATACACACTTAAAATACATATGAAAACAAGTCATATTGCAATGTTTTCAAGTTTTTTTTCTTAGATATTTTTACAGAGAAGAAGATTAATTAAGTTTTATTAAATATTTTAATATGGGGAAGAATGGCAAAAATTAATAAGATTATTAAGATTAAGTTTTTTCAGTGTATGGCTCCTTCAGTCTAATTATTTTTTTTCTTGCTTAAACTAGTTAAAAAAAAAAGTAGTAGTAATATACATTTCCAGTAAAATACACTTAAAATACATCTGAAAACAAGTCCATTGCAGTGTTCTTCTTCTTCTTCTTCTTCTTCTTTTGTATTGTTAAAAGTTAAATTAAATATTTTAATTGGGGGGGAAAAAAGGACAAAAATACTAGATTATGATTTTGTTGCAACATATGGCTCCTTCAGTGTATTTTTTTTTAACTTGCTTAAATTAGTAAAATGTTTTTTTCCTTACATATTTTACTGATAAAAAGATGAAAAAATACTGTCAAGAAATTTGTGTTAAAGTTTTATAAAATATTTTCATTTGGAGAAAAAAATAGACAAAAATACTAAAGATTAAACTAGTAATCAATAAATAAATAAATAAATAAAAAAGCAGTAGTAATATACAGAATTTGATTTGGGAAAAAATATATATTTTAATTAGGGGAAAAAAGGACGCTTGAAATACATCTGAAAACAAATCCTGGTGCAGTGTTTAAACTTTTTTTTTTTTTTTTTTTTTTGCCATTTTTGCCTTAAAGTGCAGTCAGATAACTGTTACAGAAACACAAATGTTGGTGCAAAATTCAGCCATTGTAATAGTAATTGCACAAGGAGTTTAGCGTGAAGGGCAAAAAACACAAGTTTCTTTCAAGTTTCATGTTCAAGAAAATGACTTGGCAGTGCTTCTCACATCTCTACGCTCCAGTATTTCCAGCTGTTACAAAAAATGAATATAACACACGTCTACAATAAACTGCAAGATTTTATGAATCATTCATATCCATAGCACAAATGGTACCGTTTAAGTTACACACATTTGTTCGTATCCCTAAGCAAGCACCACTAAAACAGATTAAAACTTTAAATGTTTCCAACTTTAACAAACCTTCATAGCAGTACATACTATAAACTTTACTTGATAGGGGATTTCCTGTGCCATCCAGTTACATCATAAACATGACATTGCTGAGTGGTATGAACGCTGTTCTCTCTATCCATGAATCACCCCTGGATTTGAAATATGACTGTAATATTCTGGTAATGCCATGAGAAGTTTTAATTTTCCTCTGACATCACCATATAGCTTAACCGCAAGTACGTGAATGCACTCTTTGTGAGACTGACTTCACCAATGGCAACTTTCTGTATATGTGTCTAAATACTGCCTATATAATTTAAAAGCGAGTCTGTGGAAGTTAATGGGCATGTTTAAATTTCATCTAGGAGAGGATGTCATGTCCTTTCTTGTTAAAATGAGTTAACCTTTGATTTGGTGAGTCTGGTTGAGGTCGTCAGTGGATGTTGCGTACCCAAGCAGCAAAGACAAAGTTACAACAAAGTGATAACCATATAGTGAAATTAAATAGCATGTTCTTTGTCTTCCTGTGACCAAATCAACTTGGTCTTTCTTCGAAACCGCTTTCTACGAGCCAAAATGAGGATAGATGGGCACACGGAAATGTAATCCATCTGACACAGCTCACTCAACGTCTCCCGCATCCATACCTACTTGAGGTCTGAAAGGCCAGACTTGCCCTTGATTCCCTTCAAAGGGAAATTACCCTAGATGTTGAATATGAGCCAGACGCTCATATTCATACCTTGCAGGTGTCCAAAGTCAAGGTCTCAGGCTTGTTCGCGCAATCCTCTCTGTCTAATCAATATGTCACGAAGCCTAGAATCGAAGTGAAATACCTCGGGCACGCCTCCTAATAAGATATTTGCAGCCATAAATGTAAGGATTAACGATAACAAATGACACGAGAGGCTGAGGTACGGCTCGACGGTCCCTTCATGCATGAGATTTCAGGACGGGCGTTATTCTGTCATCAGGTTCATTACCCCGACTGCGTTATGGCCCGACCGGGCCGAGTTCAATCATGCCGCACGGCAAAAATGCCCACGAGATGAAAACATAGGCCGGGCATGGATTTATCAAACCGCTCTCGTGCGGCATCCAATATAATAAACAAGGCAGAGGGTATCCATTATGATTTTGTCAGATTCCTTAACTTTGACATAAATAATAAATAGGCAGACTGATGGGTTTTGCAAGTCAAAGAGAGGGAGTATTTCCATAATCACAAGAGCAATAAAGACAATCATTTACAAAAGTGGTAATAAATATGTCCGGTAATGTAGACTTACATCACACGCGATCATTAATGAATGCCTCAGTGACGCCGGTAAATTTACTTGCACCTCTGAACAATAAAAGACAAGTGTGTCTATATTACAGGTCATTGCTTGCGCATAAATATCACGTAGGATCAAAATGAGCGGTGTTCGTCGCTATCAGAGCATATTGAATAGCATAAAATTGGCTGTAAAATAGTACCACAGATTCTACTGTTTAGTCTGATTCCTAGTATTTAGGCCAAGGTCACAACCAAAGGCCATTAAAGTCATTGTCTTTGTCATATGTCTGTAAACTAACTAAAAGATGTATATAAGAATGCTGTTGTTCACATACCCAAGGGAGCAGCCGCTGGCCAGGAGCACAAGTCACTCTTGTGTTAATGAACTTCCAAGGCTTAACCTTTCGGTAGGGCGTTTACATGCGGCGGACGCATGTCAGACATGTTTGACTGTTGGCCTGTGAATAGGTAGGAGGTAATCAGCGTTGTTTAAATGCTGCTTTGCATATGCATGCATCATTAATTAAATGCTAATTAGAGCCAAGCCGCACTTGCGACTCTCCTTCCAGAGCCATCAAAGGAAGGTTACTGCAACAAACTCAACATAGTAGATCAAGTTATAGATTGAAATTTGTATAATGACCTTCTGTTTGTTCTTTTTCTTCTTTTTAATATTAATGTTTTATTTTGGTTGGGTTTTATTTCATTTTTTTTGTTTTGTTTTGTTTAAAATACGTGTGGTTCTTAAAAATACTATTTGTGTTCTCAGTGTATGTGTGTATTTATTTATTTATTAAGGAAAAGTTTCTTTTTTTTATAACAATATTATGTGTTGTGATCCCTGAGGAAAAAAGTAATAACGTACCTTGAATAAATGTTAGTATACACATCTTAATTGTTAAAAATATATTTGTACAGAAAAATGTTTCTTTACTATTATATTTTTTAAATATCATTAAGCTTGAGGTTTCCCTGAATGCCATGAACAAACCTATGATCTTTTTTATTTATTTTTACAATATTTTGTGGTGTTATCACTGTAATAACTTGAATAAATGTGATTATACACATCTTAATTACTAAAAATATATTTTTATAGTAAAATGTTTAATTATTATATTTCATAAATATCATTAAGCTTGAATGAAATTGCCCTCAATGCCATGAACAATCCCATTATTTTTCTTTCTTTCTTTCTGTAGTTTAAATTATTTATTTATTTATTTATTTATTTATTTATTTATTTATTTATTTATTATTGTTACAATATTATGTGGTGTGATCACAGAGGGAAAAAAGTAATAACTTGAATAAATGTGTGTATACACATCTTAATCATTAAAAATATATTTAATATATTTTTAATGTAAAATGTTTAATTATTATTATATTTCATAAATACCATTATGCTTGTGTAAAGTTGCACTGAATGCCATGATCTTTCTATTTATTTATTTATTTATTTATTTATTTTTAGTTAGTTATTTATTTATTTATGTGTGTTTGTTTATTTGTTTGTTTGTTTTATTTATGAACCGGCAATATCAATAACAATAACAACAACAACAACAACAACAACAACAACAACAACAACAATAATAATAATAATAATAATTATTATTATTATTATTATTATTATTATTATTATTATTATTATTATTATTATTATTATTATTATTATTATTGATATTGATATTATTGATATTATTATTGATATTGATATTGATATTTTTGTTTGTTTACAATATTATGTGGTGTGATCACTGAGGAAAAAAACGTAATAACTTACCTTGAATAAATGTGTGTATCTTAATTATTAAAAATACATGTGACCGTGACCGTCGACCCCAGGGAATTAATATATTATATATTAATATATAATAATGTAAAATCATCATCATCTACAATATATAGTGTGATCACTGAAAAAAGTAATATCTTACCTTGAATACATCTAAATATACACATCTTAATTATTAATAAATATTTGTAAAGTAAAATGTGTTTAAATATTATTATATTTCATAAATATCATTAAGCTTGTATGAAGTTACCCTGAATGTCATGAACAAACCTATGATCTTATTCATTCATTCATTCTTTTAGACTTTGATTGGTGAACAAAAAGTTTTCCAAATACCAATAAGCAGTGAATTAAAATGTATATTTTATTGATTAATAATAATTAAAATTAATATTAATAATAAAATAATATGCCAACTAGATTATAACTACTTAAATTATTTCCAAGAATTCCATTTGTTTATTTATTGGAAAATGATGATATTATTATAGTTGTATCAACCTGACATTTTGGTCTTTAGGCCCTAAGCAAAATATTTAAATTTATTTTATTAAAAAAATTAATTGCATGCTATGTTATTGACATAGCAGTTGATGTCAATATTTGATTTAATTTGAACTGAATCTCCTTCTCACACTCTTGGGGAGTCACAAGTTTATTACTGGTGACAAACACCTGAACATCGTATGAATAATATATCATGAGCATAGTTCAAGCTTTACCGAACCCTTCCTACAGGTTTGTGTCAGTTCCTTCATTGCCGGAGGGGGAAAACTGTGTCAGTTGTGGGTGTGTAACATAACAGCCCATCTAAGTGAAGCAGGGTACACAACTAGTGACAGAAAAACTCACATGCCATCAAGTGCCACTGCTGCAGATTTCATCTGGCACACCCAAACCATTTTTGCATGACATCTGCTCTTCCAAATACTCCAAAATAACTGGAAAGTTTTCATTCTATATTCATATAATCACATCCTGCCATGTTTTATGAAAATGATTCAGCTCATACTGGCTGTTGTCTCTTATTTGATGCCTTTCCCCCTGTTTTTAACACCGCTATCAGTTCTTCCAGAGATTCCCAGTGTGTCGTTTTCCCTCTTTGTGGTCTAGATGTGAAGCTAAAACAGTTCTTTTGAGGAACTAGTTCACGTCTCTCTGTGGGTCCTGGATTAGGATGTTGGAAGCCCATGACTAACATCTAGCAGTTGAGCTTCTCTCTCATCCCTGCCTGCCAATTCCCACTGCACAGTCGACTTTGGACTCTGAGCTTGATTTGAGCCAAAGGGGGTGGTTACTGAGGTACTTCAAGCACCTAGACTTTCCTCCATGTGCCTTTTAGCTAATAAAAATGCTTGTATATATTTAAGAAATATACAAGAGCAATCAATATTTTATGTAGCAGTGCAGGCATTTGTGCCGCCACAGCAGCTCGGATAGGACCCAGGAGAAGAGAAATGTATTGTATTAATCAGGAGCTAGAGCTGTGATTCACAATTATGTCATCTGTCAGAGGAAGACATATGAAGAGGAAAAAAGAGTTTGCTAGTAAAAAAGACAAGCAGATTTATTCCAGGCTCTCCGTTTTTGCTTCTTTTTAAGTAATGTTTTTTTCTTCATGATCTTAAAATGACTGAACTTGCAGTTTGCTTGCGTGTTGCTGTGTGGTTGCTAGGTCTGTATGATATTTTGCCTCAATATATGACTTGTGACTTCTATGAGAGTACTGGTTACATCATAAACGTGACTCATTGCTGAGTGGTGTTGATGCTATTCTGAGGTTTTAATGCTTCGTTCACGCTGACATCGATTTTGTCCCCGGAGGTCAACATGTCATTAGGTCGCTGTCCCGTCGCTATCAGGTGTGTCTACTCCCGAATGGCCTAACGTTATTGGTGTGCTGCCAAATTGGCCGTAGCTTTTGAAATTCTGATCATAAATGAGATATATTGCCAATGTATACAAAATGCCATTTTATTTTTCATTGCTGCTAAAGATTAACATTCAGGAGAAAGCATTTGTACAGTGCGTAATACATCATATGAAGATGATGAATGATTATCAAGACTTGAATCAATTACAGAGCAATTAAACTGAGAAGTACAGCTTGTTTGTTGGTTTATGTATGTATTGGGTATGTATGTCTTTATTTATTTAAAATGCCTTTATGTGTATGTATATAATAATATAAATAGCATATTTATTATTTACTATTATAGATTTATTTATTTAGTATTTATTTAGCTTATATTTATTATTTTATTTAATTTTTTTTTTCAAACCCAGTCAGCTAGCAACTAAACTGAGAAGTTTATTTATTTATTATACAAATGTATTTATTTATTTATAAATGTATTTATTATACATTTATTTATTTAGTATTTATTTAGTTTTAGTATTTTGTTTGTTTGTTTGTTTTTATTTATTTGTTTATTTATTAATACATTTACTTATGTAGTATTTAGTTTGTATTATTAGTTTATTTATTAATTTTATTTCAAACCCAGTCAGAGTGCTAGCAACTAAAATAAGAAGTACAGTTTTTTGTTTGTTTGTAAATGTTTTTATTATTATAGATTTATTTATTTAGTATTTATTTAGTTATTTATTGTATTTATTTTTTTATTATTTTAAACCCAGTCAGAGTGCTATAAACTAAACTGAGAAGTTTGTTTGTTTGTTTATTTATTTATTTATTTATTTATTTATTTATTTATTATTTATTTATTTATTATTTATTTAATTTGTAGTTATTAATTTATTTAATACTTATTTTTATTTCAATCCCAGTCAGCGTGCTAGCAACTAAACTGATAAGTATTTATGTATTAAGTATGTTTGCATTATTTATTTATTTATTTATTTATTTATTTATTTATTTGTTTGTTTGTTTGTTTTTATTTATTTGTTTATTTATTAATAAATTCACTTATTATTAATACATTTACTTATGTAGTATTTAGTTTGTATTATTAGTTTATTTATTAATTTTTTTTTTTATTTCAAACCCAGTCAGAGTGCTAGCAACTAAAATAAGAAGTACAGTTTTTTTGTTTTTTTGTAAATGTTTTTATTATAGATTTATTTATTTAGTATTTATTTAGTTTGTATTTATTGTATTTATTTTTTTTATTTCAAACCCAGTCAGAGTGCTATAAACTAAACTGAGAAGTTTGTTTGTTTATTTATTTATTTATTTATTTAGTATTTATTTAGTTTGTAGTTATTAATTTATTTAATACTTATTTTTATTTCAATCCCAGTCAGCGTGCTAGCAACTAAACTGGGAAGTATTTATGTATTAAGTATGTATGTTTGCATTATTTATTTATTTATTATTAAGAAATTACTTTATTATTAATAAATTTACTTATGTAGTATTTATTTTAGTTTATTTATTAATTATTTTTAATTCAAACCCAGTCAGAGTGCTAGCAAAGTACAGTTTATTTATTTGTTTGCTTGTTTGTTTGTTTGTTTAAAATAAATGTATTTATTTAAAATATTTTTTTATTATACATTTATTTATTTAGTATTTATTTAGTTTATATTTATTAATTTATTTAGCCATTTTATTAATTAGTTAGTTAATTAATTAATTAATTTATTCATTTGTTTAATTTTATACAAATTATATAATTAATTATTATTTAGTATTATACATTAAATATGTATAAATATTTTAGTTTATTTATTTATTTATACCTATTTATATTCATATTATTTATATGTTTTAAATACATAAATATTCACCGACTTCACTCCTCCAATTGGTAATGGCCACATTGGTTTGCTGCTCGTTTGCATAAAGTTACTTACTTTATTGTATAGCTGGACACAACCACATTGTATCAGGAACGGACGCTATCGCTGAAAATGAATAACTTCCGATTGCTCTGTTGCTAAAAGTTCCTTTAATTGTGAACATCCCCACCTCAGCTGTATTAATGAGAAGCCGGTCATGTGCTTCACAATTATGTCATCTGTCAGAGGGCGACATTTGAAGGAGCGGCAGAGAGTCTGGTGGTAAAACACAAAATCCGATTTATTCTGGTCGCCTTATCCCTCTTTTGAGACCTGGCATGAGGGGGGAGACTCCCCACCGCCCCACCCTTCAGACGAGGAGCTGGAAAAAAACACCCAGCAAAGACCAGAGGGAAGGGGAGAGGCGAAAAAGAATGAGGCACAAACAGCGTCTCAGGCAGGGCTCCAAGTGGAGCTGTCCACATTCTCCTTCCTTGCTCAATGTTCCATGACAACAAGGTGAGATGAACAGCAGAGGTTAGTCTGAGCAGCTGCTTCCTGGGTTGGAAATTCCAAGCATTGAGGACCATCTGTCTATATGTTCACTGATGTATATGGGAGCCATCTATCAGGCTGCAGCCCCGCAGCTGCTGGCTCGTCAGGCCTGCTGCCTTTCTCTAGGCGCCCCAACAATGGAAGCCAGTTCTTCAGCTTGTGTCACCCGCAATGGCTGATTTGATTAAGTCCCGAGCTCTCATTATGTTGGGTAGGGGTGTAGAATTTCAATGATAATCCATAATGCATGACCATTTTTTTCTCTCTCCGCTTTTTTTTTTTTTATTTGTTGCCATGGCAACATAAATTCAAGGTTACTGGCTCAGACGCATAATTGGGTGTGCACTGAGCGCTGAAGAGGTGCTGTTAAAATTCCCCTCATGAAAGTGGAGCATCAATCATGTTGTCGCAGATTGCAAAGTACTCATAATCAGATGAAATGCCTCGGAGAGAGAAGAAGAGAGAGGGAGTGTGTGTATGTGTGTGTGTTAAGACGAGCCGCATCCTTCTTTTCATTGAAGCTAAGGAGTGAATGGGAGCACTTTGTCTCTTTCGCTCTGCCTAAGTAAAACCGGACTATCTCTGGCAGTCGCACAAGCCTTTTTATGCACTTTCTTGTAAGTTGGTCTCACTTCATTTGGCTCCGCTCGGCTCTCGGAGGCAGGAGTGTATGTGCGCCTCTGAAATGAAGGGAATCATTTCTCACTAGAGATCACCAGGCCTTTGACAACTGCAGCCTGCAGCCCGTAGCTCATCAAACCTATTTTAACACCACACAAAAGGCCAGATTTCCACCCTCGTGGCTTCACAGCACTGCTGAAAAACCTATCGCGCTGTTTATATCTTAGAACTTTTTCCTTATGGGGTCAGAGAAGATTTGGTTTTATAAAGATGTCCCAACCTGCGTTTTGTCACAGTTTGGTCTGTCTAAAAGCAGCATTAGCTGTTACTAAAAAAATAAAGGGGGGGGGGAAAGAGACTCTGTGGTGATATCAAGAAAATAACATTTTCAGTAAACCTTATTGTTTACAGAAGTAGTAAAATGTACCTTCCTGTTTTATTGATTGATTTAGGTTATACAAAGTTCAACTTTAGTTCATTCTTTGATGCCTCATCTGAACCATAAATATATAAAGTAGTTATTAGTAATGCATGTCTTTGAGGATAAACACTATAGAGAAATGAACATTACAAATGAATCACTGTTTACAAAAGTAATAAAATGCAGCTTCTAAATCGTATGCTTTATTTATTCATTTATTTATTTATTTAGGATATACAAAGTTCATCTGTAGTTCATTCTTTGATACCTCGTCTAAACCCTAAAAATATAAATTAGTTATTAGTATGCATGTCTTGCTGTTTTTTTTTGTTTTTTTTTTCCTGACAAAATTATCTTTGTTTTCAGAAGTTTGGAATAAGTATGTATATGTTTTTTTTTTTTGTTTTGTTTTGTTTTTACAATATATTTTTTTAAATATTTGTTTTATTTTATTTGTTTGTTTATTTGTTTGTTTGTGATGTACAAAGTTCAGTTTTAGTTTATTCTATACAAAATAGCTACATGCCTTATCTAAACCATAAATACATGTTAGTTATTACTATGCATATCTTTGAGGTATATACTATATAGTTTTTTCTGACAATTTTTTTTTTTTCAAATTATATTATATTATATTATATTATATTATATTATATTATATTATATTATATTATATTATATTATATTATATTAATTTTTTAATTATTTATTTAGGATATACAAAGTTTAAAATTATAATATAAATGGTATAATATAAAGATTTATATAAATGTATGCAAATCTTTGAGGTATATACTGTATAGTTACTTCTGACAAAATTTGTGTTTGGAATTAGTAGGTTTTTAAAAAAATATATTATATTATATTATATTATATTATATTATATTATATTATATTATATTATATTATATTATATTATATTATATTATATTATATTATATTATATTATATTAAAATAGTATGCATATCTGTGAGGTATATCCTGTCTTGTTATTTCTGAAAAAATTACTTATAATTTCTTATAATTTTATATATTACTTATGATTATATTATATTATATTATATTATATTATTGGTATGCCTATCTTTGAGGAGTATACTGTATAGTTTTTTCTGATAAAAATTATTATTATTAAATAAATATTACATTTTGTCATATTATAATAATTATATTCAGCAAGGACACATTAAGTGTGACAATAAAAACCTTTATAATATTTTTCATAAAGGTTTGTATTTCAAATAAATGTTTTTTTGTTTTTTACTTTTTATCCATTAAAGAATCCTGAGAAAATATTTTTTCTGCGAAACTGTTTTCAACATCAATAATAAGAAGAAGAAATATTTCTTGAGTACCAAATCAGCATATTGAAATGATATTAAAATGATTACTCAAGGATCATGTGCACTAAAGACAGGGGTAATGATGCTGAAAATTCAGCTTTGCCATCACAGGAATGTATTATATTTTAAAATATATTAAACACAGTTTTTTGCAATATATTTCACAACGTATTTTTTTTTTTTTTTTTTTACTGTGTTTTTGATCACACAAATGCAGCCTTGGGGAGAAGAAAATACTTTTTATCCAAAGACATTAAACAATTTTTTCTGACCCCAAACTTTGTGCTAATAATGATAAAAGCACAGCATATATCTGTTTCTGTAGTTGCTCTGATATTTAATATAAGCCGCTTCATCTGTCATAAATGTAAATAAGGACCCCGCAGACTCTGAGGACAGATTATGGGTCAGCTTCTCTCCGTTCAGGGATCTGTCTCTCTGTGGGCGTATGGAGTAGTGCTCAAACAGAAACATATGTACAGGCTGGATTTCCCTGTCAAGTTTACCTATACACCACTGCCTGTCTGTGTGCAGCTGCAGCCAGAGCAAAGTCATAAATTACAGTGTTTAAACCCACTCACATTCACTGCTCTAACACAAGTGGCAAATTAAACTCCATATATGCAACAACAGTTGTTTCATATAAAAGACTAGGGGGGGGAGGAAAAAAATCACCTTCAAAGCTTTGTGCGTGTGAGGGAACAGATTTCATTTGGGAGTACAAAGAAAGGAGGGTTATTATCAGGCCGGCTTTTTAAAGACGATGAGAAAGGCCATTTGTTTCAAGTTCAATTTCTCCAGTTGATGCTGTATTTATCAGATAGGGAGTCTGATGACTGCAGCTCCACAGGGATCCAGACGGGGATCGCGCTCGGATTTTAATGAGCTCCTGATCCTGTGCTCACTCGCACAGGTGTGGATCTGCCAGGAAGCCGCTCGGGTTCGTATTCATTCTTCCTGTCAGTCCAACCCAGTCAATTGATGGCTCCTGTAAAATTGACGTTTTTTCAACGCGCTGTGAATCATCGTGAGCGATGATTGATTTTGATATGAGCCTGAGGGATGACAGCACCCGGCTTTCCAAGTCATCCCCGGGACATGTTTGTGTCATTCCTGATTTTTTGATGATGAATGATGAAGCATATAGAAAATGGAGCTAATATATTCTAGTTCATAAAACTGGCAATAAGAATCTAATTGCTTGAGAAATGCATTTGTTCTTGATTTTTTGTGAACCTGTCACTCAGTGTTCTCATTTCTCGTAACAGGGATTTAATTATGCATATAAATAAATGTTTTATAGTAGGGTCCAAAAGCATGAGGCCACTTTTCCTCATTTAAACCTGAAAATAAACAGATTTTACAATTATGACACAAAATCAAGGAAACATTTAATATTTTCACTCAAGTTGTTATGCTGATATTTTAATATGTTTAATGCTATTTAGTTTTGTAATTATTGTTTTATTTTATAGTTTTATTTATTCATCTGATTTATTATTCACACGTTTTGTTATTAAGAGTTACAAATTACATTTTCTTTCTCATTAATCAGTATAAAATCTTGATCTTAAAATAAATCAATGTAAATAGCTTGCAAGTATTGTTTTTATGCATATTATATATAATTTATGTTAAAATAATAAAAGTAAGTGATAAAACATATTTGTGTTTTTTGATATGTCAAATATAAATAAGATTCATTTATTCAATCATTCTCTTTTCTCATAACAGGGATTTAATTCTTTTAAATAAATGATTTATAGTGGGGTCCAAAAGTATGAAGCCACTGTTCCTTAGGTAAACTGGGAAATAAATAAATAAATAAATACTTTTTTTAATTTTTTTTACCACAAAATCAGGAAAACAATTATATAATAATTGATAATATAATATGTTTAATGCTATTTAGTTTTGTAATTTTAATTTTATTTTTTATAGTTTTATTTATTTATGTTATTTATTATTCATGTTTTTGTTATGTAGTGTTAAAAATTACATTTTCTTTCTCATCACAAAATATAAAAACTGCATAAACACTTAAAATAAATAAACGTAAAAGTGATAAGTTGACTTAACTTTAAAAAAAAAAAAAAACAATTGAGGAAGCCCATTGCCTTAAAATTATTAAGTAAATAATCATTTTTAAAAAATAAGTTAAGTGAACTGTCCAGTTCCCTTAACTTTATTATTATTATTATTATTATTATTATTATTATTATTATTATTATTTACTTAATATTTTAAGGCAAGTATTTTTTCATTTTTTTAAGTTAAGTCAACTTAACACTTTTTACAGTGCATGCATATTATACATATAATTTCTGTTAAAATAATATAAAAGTAAGATATGAAATATATTTGTATTTTTAATACACAAAATAGAAAAAAAAAGATTATCAATAATTTTATTATATTAAATATTTTTGTATTTATGTTTGTGTTTTTATTGTATATAGATGCACTTCCTCCTTCCTTCCTTCCTTCCTTAATTAATTAATTCATTAATTCATTAATTCATTTTCAATAATTTAATTATTTATTTTTCATTCATTCATTTTCATAAATTAATTCAATTATTTATTTATTTTTCATTCATTCATTTAATACAATTTACTGTTAAAATAATACAATGAAATAATTAAAACATACTTATACACGTTTTGTTTTTAATTTATAATTATTTGATTATTTTTAATGAAAATCATATGGTTTTCAAGTATAAACTATACTGACTAAACTACTATGTATTGCATATATTAAATTATTGTATTGTTTCAGTATATATACAAATATATTTGTATTTTTAATATACCAAAATAAAATATTATTATTATTATTATTATTATTATTATTATTATTATTATTATTATTATTATTATTATTATTATTATTATTATTATTATTTTTTTTTTTTATGAAAATAATATGCTTTTCAAGTATAAACTATACTAACTAAACTACTGAATATTACATATTACATCATTATATTATTTCGGTATATATACAAATATATTTGTATTTTTAATATACAAAATTATGATTATGATGATTTTTATTAATATGTAAATATTTTATTATCAAAATTTCTGAATATTTAATTTTATTTCTTGTTTATGTATTTATGTTTGTGTTTTTATTGTATAAAAATGCAAAGATGCACTTCGTACTTCCTCCTTCCTTCCTTCCTTCCTTCCTTCCTTCCTTCCTTTCTTCATTTATTTATTTATTTATTTATTTATTTATTTATCTGCTTATTCATTTAATACAATTTATTGTTAAAACATTCAGTTAAATAATTTTAATATTAATACAATTTAATATTTCTTCTGAAAATACTAACTTTTCTAGTATTTTAGTATTTTAATTTATTTTCATGTAAAACATGTATTACATTATATTGTTTCTTTTTCCCTTTTTTCTTTTCTGTTTCATGTCTGTGTTCGGGATTTTCTTAAAAAAAAAAAAAAAAAAAAAAAAAAAAGCTCAAATTCAGTAGCAGCATTTGAGTGGTTTGCAAAGGGGGAAAGCTGAGGGTCCATGGCATTTTAAGACCTAAAGGAATTCCTTGCTTATTCACCGTTTGACTCAGGAGGCAATGGAGGTCTTCGTCCTCTATTGTACTGGGTGAATATTGTTAGAGCTTTTGTCCCTCCAGCATTTAGCCTGTGTCTCAGAGCAGCCCTGGAGCTCTGCTGTGTTAAACTGGGACTGTTTTATTGGCTGAGGAACAGCTGTTTGGAATCAGGCTGAATTCGGTCTGTTCACATCAATGTATTACAGATGTTCCTCAACCAGAATTAATGATGAGTGTGGAATCATAAGGTTTAGGACAAAAATCTTGGCATCTCAGCAGGGTCTGAAACTACTGACCTAAAGACATTTCTCTCGAGCGTGGCTGAAACTGGGCAAAAACAGCCAGGGTTTATGGCCTGGTATGGACCAGATATATTCATACATAATCTCCCCCATTGTGCTGTTTACAAGGTCAAGGTTACAGGGTCATTGCTTGGTGGATTAGTTAAATTGGCATGCTCTTTCTTCGTAATGGATTACCGACTTGGTGGCTGGATGCTTAATGTCACTTTTATCAGGAACTGAGAATGATAGCAGAGGATTTGAAACTCAAAACAGACAATTGCAGCATCTCAATAGATATTGAGCACAGAAGTAGGATAAAGCGCAACCTGGCTGTGCCTCAGCTGATAGGATTGAAAAAATCCACTGCGGGGCCCTGACAGTCATAGGGATCATTTAGATGATTTATGCAGGGAAATTGTATTTGCTAAGCAAGGGAGATAATTGAATAAAGCAGTTCTTGGCCCGGTGCAGGATGTGTGGCAGCTCTTCTGTAGAAAATGATCCTGCCCTGCTTCTTTACAGGCGGCAAGATAAGAGGCCAATATTTGCTCGATGCCCTGATATCCACTGTCTCAGCCTAATGTGCATTTACAACGGTTATTGAATATGAGGCTGATCACACACTTTTTTTCTTTTCTTTTTCTTTTTTTAATAATTATATTCTGGTGTTCTGCGATATTCTGTGAATATTAATTTTTTTTAATGTATTTTTTAGAAATACAGTTTACTGCTCAAATAATAAAAGTAAACTACACACACACACACACACACACACACACACACAGTCAATTGAAAAATTTAAAAAGCTATTTTATTATTAAAATATGTATTTTTTTTTATGAAAACTTAAAGACTTAATGATCTTTCTTTCTTTCTTTCTTTCTTTCTTTCTTTCTTTCTTTCTTTCTTTCTTTCTTTCTTTCTTTCTTTTTCTTTTTCTTTCTTTCTTTTTTTCCTGATTTATTTTAACCACTTTTAACATTTGAACAGGTGCAACACATCAGATTTTATATCTGTGATTATTCAACTTGAGCTTGAACTTGAACAATTTATTTTAATTGATTATTATTATTATTATTATTATTATTATTATTATTATTATTATTATTATTATTATTATTATTATTTTATTATTTTAATTTACATGTATTTACAAAAAAAGAGGGTGAATTGAATAAGGTCATGCTGCAAATTAGACTTAAACTCTCTCTTTTAATAACGGAAATATTTTATTTTATTTTTAAATTTAATTTAATTTAATTTAATTTCATTTTATTTCATTTTGTGTCCTGGACTTGAACTCTTTTTTTTTTCTTTTAAGGTATCACAAATGAACGTTTTATTTTATTTTATTTTATTTTATTTTATTTTATTTTATTTTATTTTATTTTATTTATTATTTTATTTTATTTTATTTTATTTTATTTTATTTTATTTTATTTTATTTTATTTTATTGTATGCTGGACTTAAACTTATATTACAGACGAATGTTTTATTTTATTTTATTTTATTATTTTATTTTATTGTATGCTGGACTTGAACTTTTTTTAAGGTATTACAGACAAACGTTTTATTTTATTATTTTATTTTATTTTATTTTATTTATTTATTTATTTATTTATTTATTTTTTGCATGCTGGACTTGAACTTTTTTTAAGGTATTACAGACTAATTTTTTTATTTATTTTATTTTATTTTATTTTGCATGCTGGACTTGAATTTTTTATTTTTTATTTTTTGAAGGCATTGAAGTCTAAAGATTTTATTTTATTTTATTTATAAAATCATTTTATTTTCATTTTAATTTTTATTATTTTACAAGCTGGACCTGAACTTGCTTTACTCATGTCACATGAGCACATCTCGGTCCGTCAGAGCATGCGTCATGAGCCAGAGCTCTCAAAGATACGCTTTCAAAATTTCTGGCCAAATTTCATCCTAAACAATGTCAAATTTGAGAGCAGTCATAAAATAAATAGCAATCCGGATGCTTCTCAGCAAATTTCTTCTCGGCACACCGAGCCCTGTTGCTGCGTTGCATGCAATGTCTGCTGCCCGTTCTGTTTTTTTCTCGCAGTTACGGGCAGTTGCTGTTAATGGTTGAGGGCAGGGGCAGACCCAGAGGAACACTGAATAACTGGGACACAAAAGGAGCTCTGTGTGTGTGAGGAGGTCACATCTGCTGCGCTCCCTCACTCGCTCTCTCGCTCTTTCTCTCACACAGACAGAGCAGCGGCAGCACCAATAACAACAGCGGAGGCCCTGCGTCTGGCCCCTGTCTCACAACGGCCCTCCTGTGCTGCTCTGGGGCGCTGATAGAGCATGACATTTCACTGGGCACCCATTACTGGCCCTGTCAGTCCTTCTGTTATCGCACGCTTGCAAACAGAAATATGACATCATAAAACGCCCCTGTAACGCGAGCCCACGGCCACTCAGGATAATGGCTGAGGTGTAAAATTAGTGTTTTGGTAATAACATCTCAAAAAAATAAAAACGTGAAAGGTCACATTTGTGTTGCGGGGGGAAAAAAAGTAGATGGATGTTTGGTGGCTAGAAAAGAGGGTGTCATTGGAAATAATCTAAAATAAAAAGGTTTTGCTGTGTGATGGATGTTTTTGGTCTTATCTTCATGAAAGGCACCACACCAATTACCACCAAAGCGCCACTGAGAGAGACATTTACACGCATTCCTCGATGCTAGCAGCTGTTTGTGATGGGCTCCCATTTAGACAAATGAAGGTTCTTGAAGGTGAGGAGGCACATTTAACACAGATGAACTCTAGCCTTTCTCCAGCAGCTGGCTAAAACCTTGCTTGGTGTCGTTCAAGATGTTGGCCGCGGAAATTAAAGGCTGCCCCGCGCCAAAGCGATTAGTATATTAGCTATCGACTCGGTAAACAGTGATTAAACGTATTTACGTCTAATGAGCTTGGGAGCAGATAAAGCTACTGTAAAAATCATTAGCGGTATACAGTGGATATTCTGTTAGGGACCGAATCAAAGGCGGTTCAATAGTATCTGTCGTGGCTTGTTAAGGTAGCTTTCAGTGTTTCTGTTAGCTAGTGGACTTTAACCCTATAAAGCCTGAAGTATGTGAATCTTCTGCCTTCTGCTCTCTGACTATACAGTGCCCACCATTAATATTGGCACCCTTGGTAAATATGAGCAAAGGCGGCTGTGAAAATAAATCTGTATTGTTTATTTTTTTGAGCTTTCATTAAAATAATTCACAAAATTCTAACCTATCATTGACATGAAGCAACTGAAAGTGGGGGAAACTCACATTATGAAGTAAATGTTTTTCTCCAAAGCATGTTGGCCACAATTATTGGCACCCCCAGAAGTTCTTGTGAGTAAAATATCTCTGAAGTATATTCCCATTCATATTTACATTTTTATTTTATTTTGTTTTATTTATTTTTTATTTATTATTTATTTCTATTTTTTTATTTTGCATGCTGGACTTGAACTTTTTTGAAGGCGTTAAAGACTAAAGATTTTTTATTTTATTTTATTTTATTTTATTTTATTTTATTTTATTTTATTTTATTTTATTTTATTTTAATGTTATTTTTTGCATGCTGGACTTGAATGTTTTTTAAGGTATTACTAAGATTTTAATTTTATTTTATTTTATTTTATTTTATTTTATTTTATTTTATTTTATTTTATTTTATTTTATTTTTTTTTTTTTTTTTGCAAGCTGGACTTGAACTTGCTTTACTCATGTCAGAGCATGTGTCATGAGCCAGAGCTCTCAAAGATACGGTTTCAAAATTGTTTCAAAACAACATATTTACATTTTTCTAGCTCACCAGGGTGACTAGGAGCATGAAATTGTCCAGCCATGACTTCCTGTCCCACAAGATTTTAAATATTAGGAACACACAAGCCAAATTCCCTTAACCACTCATCATACATTTAGAATTTGACAGTGTGAAGAAAAAACTTTTAATTTTTCCCAAAAACCCAAGCATGTCCTTACATAGCTGCTTTGAAACAATTTTGTATAAAGTGCTATATAAATAAAGGTGATCTGTAGGAATATGTGCATAAAATACCATCTATTTTTGCTACTTCCCACCATGTTACCTGTTACAGGGTAACACAGATGACAGGTAACTTAGATGACATTTTCAGTGTTTTGGGCCTATACTCAACATGGAAGCCTGGGGCTACGGAGCATATGGTATGTTTAGAAATATATGTTCATAAAATATACGTTTTAGTGAAATTGTCTTAAAATTTGCAGCAGGGTTACTTGTGTAACACTGTTGACAGTCAATTAATACACTCTCGACACAGGTTTGCTAGTTTAACCAATATTAGTTAAAATATTAGCATAACTTCTAGTGTTCATCCATGTGCTTCTAGAGGAAATATCATCATACTGTGCAAATTATGCGAGAATGGGACAAACTATTTATTTTTGAGGCAAATAAAAGTTATATCACAATAAACAGTTATTATTTTTGATGCACACACCCAAATGCCTTGATGACCTAATCTGACTAAAGGCAAAACTATGATATTTATTTATATTTGAGGTCATTTTCATGCTTAAATGCAGAGTAGAATGAGCAACTTTACAAAATTAAACCTCTGAATACCAGGGTTGTATGTGATATGAACATCATTTTTTTAAACAAAAATTATGGCTTTTTCAACATATAGTAGTGTGATTGGGAAAAAAATATAATTGTGTACTAGAAAATAAAGCATTGGGGCTTCATGTCAATGAAAATATTTTAAAAATATACTTCACAGACATGAGATGTACCCACAATCATAGAATGACCCTTGTGATGTGCAGAACAAGATTGTTGAGCAAAATAGGAAGTGGCTCTGAGAATAAAGAGCTAAAGCATTGAATATCCTCATTTTTACCATCAGGACAATAATTAAGAAGTTCCAATCAACTAAAGATGTTACAAATCTGCTTGGATGATGACGTGTGTCTATATCATGCTAATGCACAGTGAGGAGGAGAGTTTAAGTGGCCAAAAACTCCCCAAGGATCACAACTGGAGAATTGCAGAGATTAGTTGAGTCTTAGGGACAGAAAGCCTAAATAATATATTGAACATCCCCTGTATCACCATATGTTGTTTGGGAGGGTTTCAAGAAAAATCCTCCTTGTATATCCAAAAACAAACTGCAGCACATTCAGTTGTCAGACACAACTGGAACGTCAAATGTAACTGTTCAGGACAAACAAGTGACTCATGAACAACTATCACTAAACAAAAACAAAATAATAATAATAATAAACAGCTGTGGATCATTCAGTAACAACACAGTATTAAGAATCAAGTGTATGTAAACTTTTGAACGCTGTCATTAATATAAATTCAACTATTATTTTCTCTTGTGGACTATATGTAAACATCTTTTATGTGAAATAGCTTATTCAGGTCAGTAGTAAATAAAAAAAAAACAACACATGCATTTTGCATGATCCCTCTTATTTTGTTAAAATAAATAACATTTTGCATTCCTCAAAGTGTATGTAAACTTTTGACCTTAACTGTAGACATATTATTGGGAGATACAGAGTGACAACTGACATTTACATGCATTTTGTTTAAGTAGTCTGTTCATATAAAGATCATATTTGTTTAAAGAACAAGCTATCAGAATTTTATGTTTTTGACCATATATCACCAACTGTACCAAATTTTTTTTTTTTTTTTTTTACTTTTTGAGTATGAGCTCCATATTCTCAATATATTGGTTGTTTAATATGCTGTAAAATATTTCAAATGTATATTTCAAGGTTTAAAAGGTATAGCATGTTCAAATTGTTTGTATATTATGTATATTGTGTTCAAATTATTTTTACTCACCCTGTTTAATTGCTGAAACACAGCATTTTCTGATCAGACTGATTTATGACAAAGCCTGCATTTCTCTAAATTGCCCCTCTGACCTTATTTTCTGCTAAGGATAATACTGTTCAAATCAGTGGCCAGTGCCTTGAATACTAAAGACAGGCTCAATGGAGAGAGAATGCAGTGGCTTTTCAATGAGGGGGTCATGGGAGGTCACGTCACACGATAACTCCTATTCAAGACTTAATTGCTGGTCGAGAGTCTAGGAGGCCCCAGTGAGCTCACTAGAAGGGAGGCGATGTGTAGAGAAGGTAATTTATGATGAGTAAAATGAGTTTGCCAAGTGACACTTCAGTGACAGGATGACCAGGGAATTTTTTTGTTCTGAGCTCTTGAATTGACGGTAAATAAAGAAACGGAAAGGCGTGGTGTTGGATTGGCTCTCTGAGTCCAATCCATCTGTCTGTAAAAGTGGTCAGGGTTTTGTGACAGTTGTGAATTGTTTTTTATCTTTTGTAGTATAAATGTTTTTACTCTCAAATAAAATCAGTAAAATGGATCCTTGCTGAATAAAAGTATTAATTTAAATAATTTATTATTATTATTTCCCCCCCTATTCTTGGAAATGACCAGATGTTTAGAAGTGGGGAAAAAAGGCAGCTTGGCATACACAGTTTATTATCTATTATATAAGGGTATGTTTAAAAAACATTAGTAGGCCTAGTGACATTTTCCAATTTCCTTTTTTTAATGTTGTATTCAGCTGCGGAAACATTGCCTGTATACGTTAATATATTTAACTCGTAACCGTACGCTCCGTTTGACTATTCAAGTATGCCAGAGTGTTACCATGTACAGTGTTTTCACAGATGGATACCAGAGTGTATGTGTGTGTCATTAAGAGCCAGAAATGCGCCTTTGCTTTGGTCTCATATTTATTGTGGTGACTCGTGTGTGGCTTATGCAAACAAGCTGACAGAGTTCGGCTTTCATCTGCTGAAGAACGCTTGAACTCAATAGTGGATCGTAACCACAAGTGTCTTTAAGGAAAGAGGAAAAAAGAGGATAAATGCATTATGACATCACTGTTCCATCAAACATGTGTCAGGCACTTGATTCGACTCACACGAAAACATAGGCAGGCTGTGAAGATGCTGGAGGCTCTGATTTCACTATTCCATAGCCGTTAGGACACAAGCAGACTCAATCAAGTGTAAGCTTTAGCCAGGACTGTGGGGTGGACAGAAGAAATTGGTTTTTGGATCTAAGAGGCCTGGTATGATGGAGGCTATGGAGGTCAGAAATGCAATGCAGTGACAGTTTGTGTAACGCTTTGAAGACAAATAATAAAAACCGAAAGTAGATTTTATATTGGTGACACGTATCCAGTGAACAGAGGCCAGAAGAGAAGAAATAGTGTTTGTTTTTCTGGTGTCAGCAGCCTAGCAGCTGCATTTTACACTAACTGTAGGCAAGATAGAAATGAATGAGGCAATCCCATTTGTAAGTGATACACTTTTACTGTCCCGTGATTTAAAAAAAAAATCATCAGTAAAAGCACAGATCCATAGCTGAGGGAAGTTTTTGCATAATGCAAAATACGTAGCACCATGTACGTTTTGTGACATATTCGATGTGAAATGTCCACTAAGTGGCGCTAAAAGAGTGTTTGCTTTTTTCCCCCCTGTAACAGATGAATGTATATATGGTACATTTTATGTGACGTTGGTTTTGTATGCGTCGCCGCAGTTCTGACTTGAAATGTCCATTGAGTGGTGCTATAATGCTAATGCTCTGTGATGTTTTAAAATAGCGTACCATCTGCACTACACCTAAACCTAACTGATAGTACGAACAAAAGCACATGTGACTTAACACAATCGCAAGCATGCTGTTTTAGCTTCTTTTTCGATCTCTTATCTTTTAGCTCTTTCATCATGAGTCATGATTTTCACAGGATTCGTACCCAAGGATTCTGCATCCTAAGTTCAGTTCTGTGCCGGCTGAGCTACCAAGCAAGCTTATTCCAGTCCAGTGTTGTGCCAATTTTCAACCCCCTGCAAAATTATTACCTCCTCTCGTTGAAATTGCTACATTATTGCCTAATCCTAACCCCACCCCCACACCTAAACCTACAAATAATAGGGGGATAGTAATCTGGCAGGGGTCAAGTGCTCGCTGTTTTACCACCTCAAGGGTTAATTCCTGTTGGAAAATCCAGTGACGTACTTATTGGTACGTATTTTGCGTCTTGCAGAAAAATTCCCACAGATATGTTTACATGTATTTGACTATTTTTAACTGTATTTCTCAAGAATTCAACCCTGTTACCCAAATAATAATAATAATAATTATTATTATTATTATTAATAAATTCATTTATTTAATTTATGAGACATAAACTAGCTAGACCTTTTTTTTTTTTTTTGTATTATCTTAATTTGGGTAAAAAATAATAAAAAGGAACCCAGAACATTTTCAACCCTGTTACATAAAATAATCCATCCATCTATTGTTTTGTTTGTTTGTTAATTTTATGTATAAAAGTATATTTTATGTATAAAATATAAGAATGTTTGGAAAGTATTGATTGATAGATCGAAAGTAATTTGTCGATTTTTTTTTTTTTTTTTTTTTTTTTTTTTGTACAAAAGTATATTTTATGTATAAAATATAGCAGTGCTGATAAAAGTTACATTTAAAAGAAATGCATTACAATATTGCTTTACGTCTTAAGAAAGGTAACTTATTGAGTTACTTAATTACTTTTTATGGAAAGTAATATGTTACATTAATTTTGTGTTACTTTTTCTCATCTGGGCTGGGCTTTTGTTTGCTTTTAATATAAAAAGTAAAAAAAAATTGTAAAGGTAAAAGCCTTTCACACCAAAAGTGAAATGAATTAGCCTTATTTTTAGCCTTATTTTATTTTAATTAAACCTATCTAAAGTCATTTTTGCCTATTAGTATGGTTAAATTGAATCACTGAAGGTCAGCAGTATAGACACTTCTTAATAAAATGAGACTAAATACATAAAGGATATGCAAAGGAGTTTGCATTTTACTGTTTTTATTCATTTTTAGGAATACTGAATCTGTTTTTGTGCTAGTGAGATGAGTAAATGCATTTCACATTTGGACTAGAACTACAGCAACATCATGTTGATGCAGCGCACAGAAGAGAGCTGTCAGTCAATAAATGGGAAAACAAAGTAACAGGCATTTCTTATTTTTAACATGGTTATATATTCTTGTAAATTCAAAAGTAATGTGTTACTTTACTAGTTAAGTAATCTGATTACATAACTCGCATTACTTGTAATGCGTTCCCCCCAACACTGAAATATAATAATCACATGAAACAGGGCTAAACAATATTGAAATATGACTAAAATGGTATAGGGCTGGCAAAAATATACCTCCTATGACTGGTGATCTAGTTTTGTGCGTGTGTGTGTGTCTGTATGTGTTTTCACCAACCAGTTGAATGACACCTTTCATGAAGATAGCCTTTATTTTCTACCGAATTCATGAAAAGTGCCTTGTGCAGACAGTTGTAATAATCAGGCCAGGAAGAGCTGAATGTAACTGTGATCTGCAGACCCAGTTTAATTGGTCTAATTTGGTTGAATTTTTTTTCTGAATTAAAAATAACACTTGTTTGCTGGTTGTATGCGGTTGTGTTGCATTGTGCTGTCCCTCAGAGCGATTGCGGCTAATGGCTGACCAATTCATTTCAGTGCAAGCAACCAATCACCGTTCTTCCAGTTCCATAAAGGTGCAGCTGCCATACGAGAGACGTCCCGTGCAGCTTTAGGCACCGATCGCGGGTCAGACATTAACGCTCTTATTCAAGGGTGGTGGGCTCTTTTATTAATCCACCATTTAAGTTTCTTTCTAAGTACTCTGTAGTGTCTGAAGGCTAAAGCTCTCTCTTGTCTCTAAACAACAACACCCCCGCTACGTCTTTTTATCATGCCAATAGGGATAATTGTATTTCATTTGGACACCCCGTGTGGCTTGAGTGTCCTATAGTGGCGGAGGCGAGCGGAGGGCTCAGCCCGTGTTGCTGTAATTTAAAGGCCTCTCTCATCATCACCATCAACCCTAGATTGTAATTCAAGAAGCAACTGGGTTGGAGGACCCTCCTTTTCTATGCACGACCCATTATTGGGGCTGAGAGGAGATAGCAGCTTTTAGTGGCAAATAGGGCCTTGGCGGATGGCTCGCCCAAGTGTTTTACAAATGAATGTGGAGGGAGGCAGGCAGGCAGCTGGTTGGATAGTCAGGAGAGGCCTCAATTCACGCATCCGACCCCCTAGACATCACTCACCTCCAGCCTTGTGCGATGGCCAGAGAGGCAGAGAGCCTCGGCTGCTTTCCCTACTGGTAATTACTGCTATTAAAGCTAATCCTGCGACCATTCAGACCTGCTTTTGTTTTGGGCTTTATCTTCTCAAAGCTTGGAGAGTTTCTCCTTTCAGCCCGCTGCACAAAAGAGACATTTTTTAGAGTTGGTAATTATCTGTTTTATGCTCTCTACAAGAGCCAGAGAAAACCCTTCCTCGAGCTCAGAGACAGGGCCGGTGCAGCGAGAGCACGCCGTTCTTTCTTTTCACGGCAGACACTATATATAATCATAGTGATAATGGCCAAAATACGCAGTGGACGTTATTGAGAGATTAATGAGATAGAGGGAGACTTTATCTATCTTGCCTGACTATACTGCAGTAAATGCAATTATGTTCAGTGCTTATTAGCATGGTGGTAATGCTGGGTTCTAATTTACGCCAGTAATTGGGTCTCTATTTTTATGATGTGTAATCCACTATTAATCATGTTGATGATTTGGTAAATGTAGCGCACAAATTCCCATTCTCTCTGATTTCCTGGAACACATCTTTGATCGTACTATTCATTGTTTTCCACACTAGTCAACAGTTTTGTCACTAATCTACTAATATTTGCAGTGATGACCATATTTCTACAAGAAAAATCATCATTTTGCTTCCTAACAAGTTTATTGTTGAGGGTATCCCTTATGCCTGTATGAAATCAATAACTTTCCTAATGCACTTTCCAGCTTTTGCGGGGTTAATCCAATGCATAAATGTGACCCTGGACCACAAAACAATTCTTAAGTAGCATGGGTATATTTGTAGCAATAGCCAAAAATACATAGTATGGGTCAAAATTATCCCAATCTAATTATGCCAAAAATTATTATGATATTAGGTAAAGATCATGTTCCATGAAAATCTTTTGTAAATTTCCTATCGTAAATATATATAAACTTAATTTTTGATTAGTATTATGCATTGCTAAGAACTTAGTTTGAACAACAATTTTTTACAATATTTTCATTTTATTTGCACCCTCAGATTCCAGATTTTCAAATAGTTCACAAATATGCAGGTGATTTGCACATAAAAAGTAAATAAATAGGAAAATGTTGATCAGTGAAAATCTTCGTAAATTAAATTAAATTAAATTAAATTAAATTAAATTAAATTAAATTAAATTAAATTAAATTAAATTAAATTAATTTCTATAGAAAAAGAACTGTAAAAATTCTACAGTAAAAACCTGTTCATTAACTCTAAGTTTTCTCATTTTTCTTAGCGGGAATGTATGTTAGAATGTCTTGAATGAGCAGTGAACTTACGATAATGTATCATGCAGCTTTCTGTTTTTTACCACCTGTATTATTATGTTAACTAGTATATTTCAAGGTACAAAGCTACTTTAAGTAGATTGGTATATTAACATTATATGATAAAATATATGGTCATAAGTTGTAAAACAATACAGGCACTAATATACCATCCTCTAATACCTGAAATATTGTTGCCATAATTGTATGGTGAATTTCTGGCATGAATAGCAGCTTTTTTGTTTTGCCATAAATTTAACAGGTCTTTATTTATGTATTTATTTACACTGATATATATGTAATTTGCCCCTATATAATTTTCAAGGTTCCTAATATTGCTTTTGAGTCTCTACAATAGGTTTGCAAGCATGCAAGGTCAAACAATGGTTTTATTGTCTTAAAATGTGCATTTTATATCACCTATTTTTCTAGCGTTTCTTAAACAATTCGTTCAAAGCAATTCAAAGATTCATTCTCTCTAAACCCCTCATTTCTGTAAACCTACCCTAGTCTGATTGGTCAGATGGTCCAGTCTAATTGGTCTACCGCATAAAATGCGTGTCAGAAACGATACACCCATTGCCATGATTCCGTATTTCGATAGATAATATAAAAATATATTATTTATTATACTGCACATACAGGTAGTGATTCAGTGGAGCTTGCTGGTATAAATATATTGGGTACTGAACCATCTTTTAAGAGCGAGTGTTTTGTGAATCCCGCATTGAACTCCCCAAGATTAGAGAAGCAGTCGTCAGTAAAATTACGTGTTTAAGGACTGGTTGTTTGCGACTGGCCAACTTAGAACAGGTCGGCATTATGCAAATGTGTTACTCAGTGACGTGTAGCCATGACAAAAGTGGCATTCGAATTACTAATGATTCGTTCAAACTGTTCAGAGTCGATTGTTTGTTTTGGGAGACAATAACTTTATATATTGTGCACTTCCGGCCTACAAATTTGTAGAACATTTGCATTCACATACAGCTACATTACACACTGCATGAAAGGCAATATTCAAAAAGACATAATAGGGGCACTTTAAACATTGTATTGCATTTTACATTTTCCCAGGTTGAATCTTGTGTGGTTTCAATTCAGCTACATGTTGAGACAGTGATGAAATGTGTTCTGTTAAAGGATGACTGCAACTAGTTAACAATAATGCTCTGTTACCCAATCTGTCCTGATGTTAATGCCAAAAATATGGTACATGTGTATTAGAGCGCTGGGATTTACACTCATTAGAGAGTTGTGTGACTCTTTGTCTGAGTGACAGGTCTAGCCTAGACGCATTTTATTAAATCACGTCAAGTCTTAGTATACCTGTCGTGTGTCAACCGTAGGACGTGTGGCCCTTTCAGAGTCCAGCCTCTCTCCAGATGGCTTTCCTCTTCTTGGTCCCGGACCTGCTGTGCAGGGACCTCTCCTGATTGGGTAGGCCAGATGCTTTCCTGCTGCTTCAGTCATGATTGACAGGTGCTTTCCCCAAACAGAAGACCTAACATCCTCACTTTTTCTCTTGAATGACAGCCCCTGTGGCCCCCGGATCTTCTCTGATGATTTTGGGTATGACATTATTAAAGCCTTATGCTGATTGAAATATTCATAGCTGTCTGGGAACTGTCCGTCCATGCCTGATGGAGACTGCTATAGAGTATCTATGGCTGAACTGTTGGTATCTCACCAATCATATGCCTTCAAAAGATCCATTTGCCTTTGTTGTGATGTGAACACTGTTCTGAGCTGTCAGGTTAAGAGCAGTGTTTAAATGACTAGTATCTTCATTTGGAAGCTAATGGGCAAGCAAACCCAGAGCATCTGAATAAATTGGCTCTTAGAGAGAAAAAGGACCCTTATCTGTGTAAATGGAACAGCTCATTTACCTTTTAAGTGTACATATATCACCAATAATATTGTACTAAAGTGATCTACACCAATCCTTTTAAGTAGTTTAGTAACAAAGTAGGAGTTTGTGCTTGTTTTTGTCTCTTTCCTTAAATTTCTGCTTGCTCTGACGCAAATGTGAAACATATTACAAACATAAAGTTGTCAGTTATATATTTTTACTATTAAAATGACAGTGATTTTTTCTTAATTAAAATGGGCAAATAATTGCACTGTAAATTTGTACATTATATATATTCAAAATCGTATATATTACATAAGACTAATGCTACCTCCATGTACCATAATAAATATAAATGAAATATACACAAGAAAGCTTGTGGCATGTTGTGGCAGAAAAAAAATCAGATAAAACTTGGGTATCAAAGTTAGTTTTCCAGTCATGAATATGACTTGAGAGGCCATTCATGTGCAATTTCTAACCAGGAAACGTTATTTATTTATGATTATTCCTATAGCAGCATCACAGTAAGCCTTTTTATTTTTCATGTAGCGTGAAATCTGGAAGCCGCCATTTTGAGATCACATGACCATCTGAGAAATAAAAAGTCAGAATTGCAAGATAAACTCACAATTCTTACTTTTTCAGAATTTTTTGTATTACAAGTTTTCTAAAAATTTTAGGTTTAAGTATGCGAATGGTGCATTATTTAATGAAATATACGCTAATTTGCATACAGTTCTAGTACAAAAATCTAAACACTGGATGAAGTTTCAAAATTCTTGTTTAATTTTACATAGTAAAATGTTTTTACAGAGGGAATTTTGGGTATCTCTTTTTTTTTTGTAACTTCATAATTCAGAAAATCCTTAGAACAGACAGAAAACAATATACTTTTACAGTTTTGGGGGGGGAATATAACGTTGTATAAATCAAGCAAATTATATATGAACAAATCCCTCTGTAAAAACCTTCAGGATATAGACAGGAATAAAAAGTTTGGTGTGTGTAAGTGCTACTGAAGTGGAGATTTATGGCTCAGTGTAGGAGAAAAAAACTCATTTTGAGAAAACGGCTTGTTATAAAATATGTAATTGACTTGGTATAAAATATATTTTGTAATTGAAATCTACAAATAAAGTGCTATAAAAGAAACACTTAACAGTGTCTTTTGGATGTTTTCTTTCCACTAGTCTAAAAAAACACTTTATGAAACACCAAAAAGCCCAAAATCTCAAACTTAACAGGTGCATGAAAAAAGTTGTTTTTGCCTACAGTGTCTCACTGCAGAATTGTGTGGTATAAACTCGCAATTCTGAGAACATATTAGTCTTTTTTTCCCTCAGAATCTGATAACTTACATAAATAAATAAGTTATAAATTACAAGTCTATATCAGAATCGTGAGAAAAAAGTCAGAATTATGAGATTTGAACTTGAAATTGTGATACAAACTTATATTTGTGAGAAAAATGTCAGAATTGCGAGTTTTATCTCACAATTCTGACTTAATTTCTCGCAATTGTGAGTTTATATCCCTCTATTCTGACTTTATAACTAGCAAGTGTACGTTTATTTCTTGCAATTCTAAGAAAAGAAGTCAGAATTGTGAGATTAAAACTCGCAATTACCTTTTTTTTTATTCTTTATTCAGTGGCGGAAATGAACTTATATAAGCCATACAGATCTGATATCAAAATTACATAGTATTCTGTAGTATAGTAGTATAGTAATATAGTATAGTACTGTGTGTGTGTGTGTGTGTGGTATTTATCACGTAATGGGGACCAAATGTCCCCACAAGGATAATAATACCAGTAAATCTTGACCTTGTGGGGACATTTTTTAGGTCCCCATGAGGAAACAGGCTTAAAAATCATGAAGAATGAGTTTTTTTGAGAAAGTAAAAGTGTGCACAGTCTCCTGTGAGGGCTAGGTTTAGGTATAGGGTTGGTGTAGGGCAATAAAAAATACGGTTTGTACAGTATAAAAACCATTACGCTTATGCAATGTCCCCATAAAACATGGAAACACAACGTGTGTGTGTGTGTGTGTGTGTGTGTGTGTGTGTGTGTGTGTGCACTGCAGAAACTTGACTAATGGTATTCCTAAGAAATTCCCAGTGAAACCCCAGGACATGAGATGGCATTGTAAGCATGTCTCTAAAGCTGTCAGCTCACATCTGTGGTACAGGTGGGTTAAGAATTATGTAGGGCATATTTTATCATTTAATCACTTGTGAGGGTTTATATTGGTTTACACTGAGTCTGCATATTGAAATTGACATCAGTCGGATTTCAGACTTCCATTGTTGACCCTCTTCTGTATAGCTAAATATTTCTCATAGGTCATCATTGTTTATATGGTCATTTGCGTTTGCATTGACAGGTTGTTTGCTGAGCATTTCCATGAGATCGTATTATTGTTTGAACCGTCATAGGGAAAGCATTGTTGACAGGATGCAACTTCAAAATAATGTTACTTTTCAAAATATGCTGATGGTATAAGAAAGGAAGAATAAATATGTCCAAGGTCATCAGAATTTTCAAACACGAATTTGTATTCAGAAGAGAGGGCATTAATACCATCAATTCAAGGTTATGTTTCAAACCTGGTAATATTAGACAGGAAAAGCATGCGGCACTTGTCCCAGTGATGTCAGAGTGAATCAGACTCTCTGCCCTTCCTTTCCCTTGAGTTTCCTTTTCCCTCTCTGTCCATTTGCTTCCTATTACTGTATCTCTTAGCCAATAAAGATCCTAGTCAATTAAAACAACTACTTCATAGTCAGGAAATGAGCCAATTAAAAAGCAGCCCTGGAGAGAATTGTGGGTTTTTGTGAGGTCTGTGACACCTGGAGTAAGCTAGCCATTAGTATTTCCATTCACCTCAATCACAGTGTTTTTTTTTTTCCTTTCATTTTTGCTCACAGAAACTCACTTTTGGACTATTTTGAGCTAAGATATTCTTATCTAACTTACATCCCTGCTCTGACATCAAAACAATGGCGATCAGACTGTTACAGCTGGGTTAGAGGTAAGATGCTCATGTCAATCAGCTATCGTGTGTGCGGCCTCTGTCGGTGTGGCATCTGAGAATGGCTCGATTTGAAAAAGGGAATATTATTTTTACAGATTAATTAAAAACCACTGCATGGATTTTATCATTATAGGGTAGATTTGTACATACACTGCCAACACACATTAATGTTCAAACAACATGTAAAAGTAAACTTTGCATCCAGTGACCCCTTTAACATTTTTAAAATAGACATTAATGTCTAAAAACGGTGTAGTACCTGTAGAGGCTAATTGCTAACCAGTCAAACCTTGACCCCTTGGATAAAAAAAAAAAAAAAAAAAGAAAATGAAATATTCAAAAGCTCCAGTTGTGGTTTGGGGGAAAATCCTGATCACAGGACCTAATCTTCAGAACAGCAGCCTTGCGGTGTGCAAGTCACTGATAAAGGCTATTGTCTGTCATCACCAAAGTTCACCTCGAGTCAGTCAGCCTGTCAGAGGTAATCTGGTAAAGTGCCAAAGGCAGGTTAGAGAGGGAGAGGTGGGCGGAGAAAAATGTGGAGAGATGTTGTTATGGTCTGCCCACCATCCTCTACGTATGGGCCATAAAATTAAGCACAGATTAGGTGATCATAGGTGATACTGAGACAGTAGTAAAGCTCTACAGAATAGCATAAAACCATTTAGTGGGGTATTTTATGGCTACAAGGTTGTTTATGTCTGACGTTCATCTGTTCTGTAGGCGACCATGATGAATCAAATGGCTCTCGTTACTATTTTATGTTAGGGTGTCATATGCAAAGACCAGTCGATATTAAGACACACTGGCACACACATACGTGCTTGACGTACAGCGCGCCTGCCGACGTTTGACATTTGAGTAACGACGCAATACGTTCTCATAATATCCAGACGAATATTTTGGAGGCCGGCATGAGATGATTCATTTTTACACTTGCAATCCTTATACTTTGATGTATGTATTCATCAGGTCTTGCTGCATTTGTAAACTGGCACGTTCCCATCGCTCCCTACCTTGTGTCTGCGCTACATATCAATATAACTCGCAGCCATTTGGTAGCACATATTTAGCAATTAAGGTGAGTTTCAAAGCCAAGTTTGAGATTGATACATACAGAGCCAGATGGCCATTAATGTCATCATTTTTCAAGCAAATGCATATGTAATGCTTTCATTTGCTATTAAACATTGAGGATACGCACCCTCGCTTGGAAAATGGATCTAATCTTCAGCCAAACTAACTGTTTCATTTCGATCTAGCAAATTGCAGTTTGAAAAACAATTGAATAACTCTATTTGTTTTTAAGTCTTCATAAAGTAGAAAATGAGTATTGGATTCTTTTATTTGATTACTGCACGCATTAGCTGCTAACTACCATCTGGTCGTAGATTTTCATGTAGTGCATTGCGAAGCAATTCAACACACTGACTAATGCAGAGTTTTCTCATTTCTGCAGATGTTTGTACATCCATTAACAGCGTTGATGGAGAAAAAAACATTAGCAAAAGTAAATATTCATGATTTAATTTGTCTTCATATTTATCCAAAATCATATTAAGAACAGCAAACAAGCTTCGTATTTCAGTATAACATCCATAAACGTGCAGCCGTTTATTCAGAACGGACACGGCTCAGTAGAATGCAAATTGAAGGGATTGTTTGTTCTGAGATGAAGGCCAATTCATCTCCTGAGATGTGTGGTGCATTTTATGTGTTTGGGGATTCAAATATGCTTCTATTTCAGGGTCAGTGAGAAATAAGAGTGTCCGAGCTAAAGAAAAATCTATTTCAAATATAAATGCATGTGCCAGGTTCTCAGAAATACACTTTTTGTATTTAAGTTGGTTTCATGTGGTTTTCAAAAAATCTTTTTTGAGAAAAATGTTAAGTTAATGACTTTAAGGATGTCATGACTTTCAAGTGAAAAGTAATGACATCTTAATACGAGTGCACGTATTAATCGTTGTTTTCTAAAAAGATTTAAAATATATTTTTCAAGGTTACATTTTAATGACATTCAGTTCACATCAGAGATATATTCAATTTGTTATAGTTTAATTGAATGTATTGTAATGAGTAATTTGATAGATCTGGAGAAAGATGAGTGTCACATATTGAGTTTCCAAAAGAACCTCAGGCTCAGAAGCTCAATGTCTCCAGCCACATTGTTTATGCTGTTAAGAAGCTGAACATAGTCCATAAGATTAATTTCTCATGTTAATTTGTGAGTTTGAGTTTTCACACACTGTGTGTTTACTTTCAACTACTTCCAAGCAAAGTCATTCCTTCATTAGACCAGAGGTTAGCGTGGGTCAGACGCCACTCCTCCAGGACCTAAAAAAAGCAAGACATCTGGTGCAGGATGAGTTCTGGAATAATAATGCCCCTGGCCCCTCTCTTTACATCAGGAAGTTCCCAAGGAAGCAGCATACCTCTGTTTGACAAAAAAACAAGTATATACCTTCAACCCGTCTAGTTCCTTTTTGCCCTTTTCTTTACTGATTTAGAAACAGCTTCCTTTCATCTTAAAAAGAGAGAAGACCGGCGCAGGGAAACTTCTCCCAACCTGTCTGCGGATTTAGCGTTAACCTTTTCATCAAGATCCCTCTGTAAGCACTTTGCACAAACAGCTACCTTCCCCCTCTCGCAGCAGGAAATGTGTCTGGATTGTTTGTTTGGGTTACAGCCCCACATTAACAGGCCCTTGCCTTACATGCCATCTCTGTGTTGAGCGTCTCAGTTAGATTCCAGTGTTTTTAATGTTTGATATGCAGTAGCTGGTTGAATTATTTCAAATCTGCCTTGTTTTCCCACACAGTAGCCTGTTTCAGTGGCTTATTTATTCTCCTTATAAGACATGCATGCATATCACAGATTCCGAATGGTAACTGAATGCGATGATGTGCCACTTGCTACATTTGTTGAGTGCCAAAGGCATTCTCTCCGCTGCCGCACAGCTTGAGAACGAAATCCAGAATGCCTTTGGTTTGAACAAATGCGCTATTTTCTACATGACACTCTTGGTAACCCCAAATAGTCCCGATTGCACCATGTAGGGGTGTTTCAAGGTGAATTTTAATAGCCAGATCTAATGTTGCTGTGTGTGTGCTTGTCAGAGAGAGAAAATGGATGAGTTTGTAGTGTGGTGACCTAGCCACTTAGCTCTGTAAACTAAATTATTCAAATCCACAAACACAAATTGGTCTCAGTGCATACTGTATGCCTCACACTCTCAAAAATAAAGGTGCTTTAAACGGTTCTTCACAGCGATGCCACAGAAGAACCATTTTTGGTTCCACAAAGAACCATTCAGTCACCATCTCCTTCTTACCTTTTTTATAATCTGAAGAACCTTCTTTCACCACAAAGAACCTTTTGTGAAACAGAAAAGTTCTTCAGATGTTAGAAGTTCTTTATGGAACCATTTAGACAAAAAAAGGTTCTACTAATGCATTGTGAAGCATCTTTATTTTTAAGAGTGTAGCTTAGAAATGTACAACTGTATATTTTACAGGTGTTCAGACTCACAGTGTTGACCTTGTGGATAATAAAAAGGGTGAAAAATCAGATAAGCTTCCACTGAAGAATAGAGCTGAGGTGCTCAAAGCTGGACTCGGAATTAAGTCTAGACACGAGCGCAATTATGAATGTACTCAGACTTTTTGATATTGATATTGAGACATTAATAAATGTCTCCCGCTCAAATTATAGGGTACAACGGGGCGCAAAGCCTTTAATATTATTTTCCTTTAAACCACTAGATGACAGAAAAACATGGCGTAGCACTTTCCAAAACATCCGCTTTTCAACATACACGTGCAAAATTGGCCTGATCCTTGAAGCGATTGCGGGTAGCAGCGCAAAGTCGTTTCTGTGCATATTTGATCTAATGTTGTAGATTTAAATGGCAATTGAGAATCACTAAAATTATTGAAAATATCTTGAGACAAAGGTCTTCTTTAATGATTAATGAAAGATCATTAAAAGTATGGTATTTGGGGTAAAAGCGCCCCTGCTGTTGGGGCTAAAAGGCACAATAATTAACATAATAATTAATAAAGGCTAAATTTTCCATTTGTTGACATGACATTGTTAGATTCAGAGGGTAAATATCATATATTATGTTGGGTGTCCATCTTAGAGATAATCACAATGTTTAAAATGAAACCATCATATTTAAAAACATGCTATTAATCAAATCATATAGAAAATATAATTTGTTGTTACTACTGTAAATCTATATTAAATTATGGGATCTCCTTCAATGCTTTCAGAATCTTTGCATTTTAAAATTATTTTGTTTCTGTATTTTAAAATGTATGTTTTATATTAACATATTTTAATGACAGTATATTTATTGAACTGAAAATAATATATTTGTAAATCAAAATAAGCTGAAAAAAGTACAAAGTACCAAGTATTAACTTATACATTATTAAAAAAATAAATAGCTAAAGTATTTGTATCAATACTGTGTGCCTTTTACCCCAAACTGGTGAGCCGTTTACCCCTTGTGTGGGTCCCCCTTACCACCTCATACATGTGAGATTTTAAAACAAAATAAACGACTTGTATGATTTATTTTCAAACAAAATCTGTTGCTCCTTAAATGTTCAATATAAAGGTATGTATTTTTCTGCAATTATATACTTTGGGCGTAGTGAAAAGCACATTTTTTCTTAGGGGGTGCCTTTAGCCCAGTTGTACCCTGCTGGTTAAGGACTTGGACTCCAATCAGACTTGACAAGGTGGACTCAGTCCCAACACTACAGTCCCTAACCCTAATCTATGGATCGGCGTCATGGGTTGTGTCCAATACCACCCCTGTACCCTCATATAGTGCACTATTTGAGGGGACAGCCATTTGTAGTGGTGTTACAAACCATAGTAGAGCTTAATAACCATTGTACAACTGATGTGTACTTAACTGCTAGCCACTAAATTATCATTGTTGCAGTGTTGCAATAAATTCCCACATCTCACCAGAAGATGGCATCTAGAGTGCTTCTAGTACACTCAGTGTTTGAATTTACTCATTTGTTTTCAGTTATTTGTTGGACTGTATTAATGAGTAATGAAGGAATAGTAAATGTGGATATAGGGGGCGATTTTAGATACAAAATTAATTGTTCGTCTAGGACCCCAAAGGGATCCTATTTGCTAAAAAAAATTACTTTTATTGGGTAGTACTCTATTCAGTGCCTGACCCGATTATCGGCACCAATATTAAGCATTTTTATGATTATCGGTATTGGTTATTGTCAAAACCAATTTGCCAATAAAATAATTCAAAAGCATGTAAAGAAAGTTTTTGTCAGAGCTGTTGTTATTCTTAATTTTGACATTAATTTTCATTTTTACACTAGACATATATATCGGTTCAAAATATTGGTTAACGGTGTACTTTATCTGTATTAATTGGTATCAGCATTGGCCCTGAAAGACACATATCAGTCTACCCCAAGACTATAAATCCTACAAACTTGCGTATGCATGTTGTGTGAAATTATTTTTATTTATTTATGTACTTCTTTGTTTTTCTGTTTTTAGTTAGCATGTGTTTTGCAAGCTATCTGTTCAGTATGCAAGCTTAGCGAACCATTAGTTGCATTAGCCTGCTAGCTTATACCTTGCACAAATATTTAAAAGGGATAGTTCTCACAAAAATGAAGATTCTGTCGTTGATTACTCAGCCTCATGTCATTCCAAATATGTAAGACCTTTGT
Source organism: Labeo rohita (assembly GCF_022985175.1). Classification (NCBI taxonomy): domain Eukaryota; kingdom Metazoa; phylum Chordata; class Actinopteri; order Cypriniformes; family Cyprinidae; genus Labeo; species Labeo rohita. The sequence goes on along the minus strand of NC_066885.1, from coordinate 23,575,765 downwards.
TTATCTTCAAAACACAAATTAAGATATTTTTGATGAAACCCGAGAGCTTTCTGATCCTGCATAGACAGCAACACAACTGACACATTCAAGACCCAGAAAGGTAGTAAGGACATCGTTAAAATAGTCCATGTGACAGCAGTGGTTCAACCGTAAGGTTATGTTCTTTGCGTACAAAAAGTATTGTTGTAGCTGTATAAAATTATGGTTGAATCACTAATGTCACATGGACTATTTTAAAAATGTCCTTACTACCTTTCTGGGCCTTGAACGTGTCAGCTGCCTTGCTTTCTAGGCAGTGTTGGAAAGCTCTTGGATTTGCTTTATCCTAATTCGTGTTCCGCAGATGAACGTATGTCTTACGGGTTTGGAACAACATAAGGGTGAGTAATAATTACTTGATTTACACTACAATTAAAAAAAATTGGGGTTAGTAAGATCTTCATTTATTTATTGATAGAAGTCAATACTTTTATTCATCAAAGATGTATAAAATCGATCAAAAGTGACAGCAAAGACTTTCATAGAGTTTAAAAATATTTATTTCATATAAATGCTGTCCTTTTGAACTTTTTATTCATCAGTGAATCCTATTGAGAAATGTTTCTTGAGCACCAAATCAGATTTCGAAAACATTCAACTTAAAAATGAGAAATCTTTTGAAGATGTATCATTTTTGAGGGCTTTCTATATTCTGATTCTCTCATTTTGCCCCATCCTCTCTCTATGATAATGTCACTATCTCTCTACCTTCAACCTTTGACTGTACACTGATGCACCTTTGAAGTCAGTGAGCAATTTAAAACAGATGAGTCACATTCCAATTTCCCAGCGTTACTCTGGATAAAGCTACCCCTAGTATGCACAATCCGTCCCACTGCTGTCCAATTAATTCTCTCACTGAGCCATGTTGCTAAATAACACAGCAAGATTAAAAGATCAGTCAAAATCAGTCCAGCCATGTCAGAAAAAAGGCAGAGTCTTCAGTTGCTTTCTCCTTAAGAAGTCAATAATGAACTCACTTGACTGGTGCCGACTGCTGGAAAAGTCAATATTTTCTTAAAACAGGACTGAGAAGGAAGTTCTTTGAAATCCACCGTAAACTTGTCTTTTTATCGGCATGCATGAGAAGAATCAGTGTCGCATGAGTATTAGTGTGTGCGGTGGGCATGAGGTCAAAAGTCACGGACGGAAGTAGAAAACAGTTGGTGAAGCGGATGGGGATTCCTGCTTTTGTTTTTCCGCCAGCTTCTGTGAAGTGTGTGTCTCAAACTGTCTTCCTTATGTCAGTCACTGGCCTAATGCAGTCTCGGCTGACATCATATCCAGCACATCTGCCCATTACCCGTGCCTGGAGGGAATCCGACTACACACACTACCTGAAATATTCATCCATTTCCAAACACAGCCTGACAAATCATGTGCTTATAATTCCCCATTCATTATCATATAATAACATTAATGTTCTACTTTAACCTTCATCCATTAATGGCAACTTGTCAGCCCGGAATTGGCGTCCCAAACTCGTGAACTGATTTTATTGCTTTTAAAAAGCCAAACTCTGGCTCAAAAGGAAGATTCGACTGTTATTCATCCCTCCAGCTCCTTGACTGTTTTCTGAATTAATTCTCAGTGGAGGACACAGTGTCTGTCCATTCCTGCCAACCTGTATCTGGACACATCATTAGGTGCTCTTTGTGTTGACCTGGCTCTACTGAAAAAGCCATTGCTTCTTTTCCCTCCCAGGCTACCTTGACATGGACCTGACATGGGTGACATGTCTGAGAGTGGGGGATGTTTTCGGCTTTCTCTGTTTCTCTTTTCTTTTTTCTGTCCCTCTGCTGTCTCAGCACGGGCTGTCAGTTTGAGAAGTGTGCGCCCCCAAATTTAATAGGGTTTTCTCCCTGTGCCTCCCTTTGGACAGACCGGCACAGGAGAATTCAGCACGGCTCATTTCGAGAAGTGCAGAGCAAAGTTCACAACACTCCTTTCGTGCTGTGCATCTGACTTTCTATAAGATTTTTTTTTTTTTTTTTTTTTTTTTTTTTGCAAACATCCAGCATTCAAAGTTTCTGTGCCTGGAGAAAAGTGTGTGTCTTTGGTTTTGCTTCAGGATTTGTAGATAGATGGTTTCATGCTCTCAGCAGCCAATTTTGGTGAAATTATGAGTTGGTACAACATAAATTTAAATCTAAATTGGCTGAGAGGAGTACGATATTCTAGAAGAATGCCCAAATCCACTATAATTTTATAAATAATACTGTTTTTGTGTCACTGAATGTAGTTTTTTTAAAGTGAGAATGTACATGTTTAGACTTCAAATATGTAGAATGTTCACTTCCAGAACAAAAATTTACAGATAATGTGCTCACCCCGTTGTCATCCAAGATGTTCATGTCTTTCTTTCTTCAATCGTAAAGAAATATGGTTTTTGAGGGGAAAAAAAATCAGGATTTCTCTCCATATAGAACTTCTATGTTGTCCCTGAGTTTGAACTTCCAAAATGCAGTTTAAATGCAGCTTCAAAAGGCACTAAACAATCCCAGCCAAGGAAGAAGGGTCTTTTCTAGCAAAACGATCAGTTATTTTTCAAAAAAATGACAATTTACATACTCTTTAACCTCAAATGCTCGTCTTGTCTTGGTCTGTGTGAACTCTGTTTTTTCCGGTTTAAGACAGTCAGGGTGTGTCGAAAAACAGAGTACATTCTCTGTACATTTTTGTTCTGAAAGTGAACTACTCCTTTAATAAAGACAACGTCTATTTGAAAATTTGCTTCGATATTTTTGGAGATGTGAGTTCCAGGCCTTCTGCAGCCATTTAGTGCTCATGAACCCGCTGAGAGCAGCCTAACCTCGGCCAGATCATCTGGAATTTGCTGGCTCGGATGCCTCTATAGTGTTTAAACATGAGATATATTATTCGTTTTTGATATAATGACTAATTTGACAAACTTCTGTCAAGTAGTATCTGTAGTTTGCACTAGAATTTGATTGGCCGTACAATTTTTGACATCAACAACCAATGTGGGAAGTGGTTATCAAGCCTATTAATTGTTGTTATCCTAACTAAAGTTAATTTTAATTAAATAATTTGTATTATTTGCATTTTGCATCCTTTAAGAACACTTTGAAAATCACTGCTATAAAAAACTCAGTAGTGGTACTTGATGTTCATATATTCACCCTCTTTGCAATGTCTATTAAAGTACATAGCAGCTTAATGGTTTGTGCTTTACTTTAATAGCCCACTCATACACTGAGTGGTGTCTGGATAGTATGCGTCAGACTCAATGCAAAGGATTGCAGTCTTAAATCATATTAGGAATGTGGTTTAATCAGAGCTCTACAGACCAGGCCTTTTGACAGGCAACTTTGGCACTTTGCCACTCTAAAAAAGCTTTGGCTACTTTTATTAGCAATAATAGTGTATCTTAAAGGGAACCCTGGGTATTAAGACTTGTATGGCTTAATATAATGTACCTGATGTCTCTTACTGAAATATGTCGTAGAAAACCCATGAAAGATTTACGTGATTTAAAAAATCCACATCGTTTTATACACTTTTTGGACTATGGGGGGAGTATTATTTTGTCAAATGGTTGCACTCTGAGCTACTGGTGCTACCTGTTGCTATTTTTACAACAACACAACTTGAAAATTAAATAATGATACAATGACCACAGCTAATGAAAGAGCTTAGAGGTGGCGATGGATATAAGTGTACATTCTTAAAAATAAAGGTGCTTCACGATGCCACAGAAGAACCTTTTTTGTTTAAATGGTTCCATAAAGAACCTTTAACATCTGAAGGTTCTTTGTGGTGAAAGAAGGTTCTTCAGATTATAGAATAGTAAAAAAGAGATGGTTCTTTAAAGAACCATTGACTGAACGGTTTTTTGTGGAACCAAAAATGGTTCCTCTATGGCATCGCTTGAAGAACCTTTTGAAGCACCTTTATTTGTAAAAGTGCAGGCTTAAACCAAATTGCGTACCATCAATTTTTCCTCACAAGGAGTCTAAAAACCCTCGGAAATCGAGTGAAATTTGCACTGAGAAACTCCTTCGGAGGCTGACAAGATGTTTACATCCTGCCAGGATGGCATCTAGCGTTTCTTGTCTCTGCCATTTGTAAGCTCTTTCAGTAGCTGTGGTCTACTAAAAGCCTCAAAGGCATCAGGGCTAAAGTGGAGAGAACAAAGATGCAGGTCTTTAGGAAGTTTTATCCGTCCACAGGTATCTACCCATTCTTTTCTCGTCTTCTTACACTAGGAAAGCAGTGAAGACTTACATCGCTTCTTGTGTTTCCTTTCGACTGGAAATTACAACCAAAAGCTGCACAATGTGGCGTTGTATCAGTATTTTATTTTCCAAGTTGTGTTATGGTAAAAATAGCAACAGGTAGGTCCAGTAGCTCAACCATTTCATGCCAGTGAAATAATGGCAACCCCATAGTCCAAAATATGTATAAAATGATGTGGCTTTTTCTAAATAACAAATCTTTCATGGGTGTTCTACTACATACTTCAGAAAGAGACATCGTTAAGCCATGCAAGTCTTAATACCCAGGGTTTCGTTTAAATGACCAGTGTCATATCACATGTTAGAATCATCGCAGTGGATTATGAGAAGGCGTTGTTGGCTGCTTGACCCACAGAGATTTAAATCAAACTCCATGTGATGTGAAGTTATGCGTGACCGCTGGAGTGGCCCACCTGCAGCCGTCCTAACATAAACATGGACGCTAGTGTCTCAACATAGACTTCTCCTATTTCGGGACAGCTGCGGCCCACGCACACCCACAAACCCCTTTAAATCCTTGCTAAATCTCAAACCCTCGGTGGCCTTCGGATGGCTTGTTTGCGCCTTACAGAGGCTTCAGGCAACTTTTTCCATAGCTAATATTTATCAAGTTAGCTAGACAGAGGTCATACTCGAATATTAACGCAACGATGAACCCAAAACAGCTGCAATACTTTGAGCTTAGCACAGTGCAAACTGAGGTAAACTGCACAGTTTACACACGCCAGACACCATCATGGCTGTTTTAAATCAACGTCAGAGTATATTTATGCTCTTATTAAACATTCCTTCACCTTAATCCTGTAATTGAGCAACAGGTTGCCCTCTTTCAGCACTCTGAATAGGTTTGGAAGCAATGAATTCCCAGCGCTGCCAAGGAGATGCACTGTCTAGTGTTTCACTGTCACCTGCTGCAGTCTCTGTGTAACACGGGGTCGTAATTAGACTGAAAGGTTCTGGCTTCTGAATACACTGGTCTTTGACAACAAGCCCAAATTCCTCCTACCCGTTTTGCTTAGCTGGTGACTCAGGAACTGCACGCCGCAAAATGTTTTCCTTGGCCTGCTACCTAGCAAATGTGCCGGCGACCCTTTGGCTTGCAATGAGGAGAAGGGGGGATTTCAACCGATTGGACATGGTCCATAAATCAACACCCACATCCTTCTAGAGCACAGGGAGAATGAGCTGAGGGGTTAAGGGGGTACAGGGGTGTGTGTTTGGGTATTGGACTGTGTATGAGCAAGAGACTGGCTAGATCCCCAGTCAAGGACAAATGTTTGTGTGACAAGCACCGCTGTTCAAAAGTTTGGGGTTGGTAAGATGTTTTTTTTAAAAGACATTCCTTATGCTCACCAAGGTTGCTTTTATTTGATCAAAAATACTGTAAAATTGAATCAATGTGAAACATTATATTTTTGAATAGTTGTTTTCGTATTTTATTTTATTCCTGTGATGGCAAAGCTGAATTTTCAGCAGCTATTACTTCCGGTTTGCACTGTTAGGGTTAGTCAGGTTAGGTCCTTGGTGCTCAAAAAAACATATTGTAATATTATCAGTGTTGACAACATTGCTTATATTTTTGTGCAAACTGAGATACATTCATAACCATAAAACCATAATGCATACTTCAAAAGTTCAAAATACCAAGTGGCAACTACCCAGTTTTTATTTTATTTTATTTTATTATTTATTTTTTTATTTTATTTTAAATGTAATTTATCAGTTTAGCAATGTGCAACCAAGTAGCAACTACCCAGATTTTATTTTATTTTATTTTATTTTATTTTATTTTATTTTATTTTATTTTATTTTATTTTATTTTATTTTATTTTAATTTTAATTTATCATTTTATTTTATTTTATTTTATTTTATTTTATTTTATTTTATTTTAAATTTAATTTTATTTTATTTTATTTTATTTTATTTTTATTTTTTATTTTATTTTTATTTTATTTTATTTTAATTTTAATTTTATTTTATTTTATTTTATTTTATTTTACCCAGATTTTATTTTATTTTATTTTGTATTTTATTTTATTTTATTTTATTATTTATTTATTTTTTTTTTTATTATTATTATTATTTTCAATGGCAAAGCTGAATTTTCACTAGTCATTACTCCCTGTTTTCACTGTTAGGGTTAGCTCATTGGTGCACAAGAATAAATAAATAAATAAATAAATAAATAAATAAATGAATGAATGAATGAATGAATGAATGAATGAATGAATGAATGAATGAATGAATGAATATAATAATAAAAAGTTGTGCTGCTTAATATTTTTTGTGCAAACTGTGATACATTCACAACCATGAAGCCATGAGGCTTAATATGTCCCAGTTCAATTAAAGTATTATTTTCTTAATAAATAAATAAATAAATAAATAAATTCTTACTGACCTCTTACTGACCTTCAAGGAGAAAGAAAACTTTGCATTATAAATATATAAAAATGCATTATAAAAATATTTTTAATGCATTACTTATGCCTTGTAATGCATTGAATGATCTCATGAATAATTATAACCACAGTTATAATAAATTATTTTACTGACCTATTCATTGTTTACATTTGCATTAAAACAAATGAAAAACAAGCCTTCAAATATTACAATGCATTTTAATTTTGGTTACAGTTGTTTATGATACATTACAACCTACATACAAGCATTATACATATAAACTTAAGCAAAGTATTCAGTCCATCTCCATTATATTATACTTATAATTTAGACCCCACTTTTCATGTTCAAATCAGAATCCTAACAGATCAAGTTCCTACGTGTTACTTGATCTTGTTTACTCAAAAATACGCCACATCATGGAAGTAAAAAGGGTTGTGATGTCAACACTGTTTCGGATTTATAAAAATGGCTGTTTGTGTTTGTGGGTAAAGGACTAACTTTTCATGTGCTGATAATAATTTGTGTGAAGAAGAGAGAGAAAGTTAGGGAAAGTTACTCATTACTGGCAGCTGGAAGTATTCAGAGTTACTGCAGAAAGTGATAAAAGTACCAGCCCAGACTCCACTGTCCTTAAGATAACTTCAGCTGGAGAGAGAGAGAGAGAGAGAAAGGGGACTTTCTCTTGACAGTGGTCTGGCTTGTAAACCAGCACTGAGGCCAGCAGGAAGTCTAACCTGTTTTGACTTCACGCTCCTTGGCTAAGAATAAAACCGGCCTGGGCTGGTGTTGCTCCAGACATGCAGTATTCCGCCCAACATGCTTTTATGTCTATTTTACTTCAGAAATCTGATATGTAAGGGGATTTACATATCAATTACACTTTAAGATGTATTTGAAATGTCAAAGAGGATTACATTTATTGTTTTATTTTCTAGAAATCAGAAGAGGAGACTTGCATTTTCTCAAACTTTGGAAAAACGTATATATTTGTGCAACCTTTGGCACTCAAATGCAGGAACTTACAGGGGCTCACATTTTTGTTTCAAACATTTGGCAGGGGAACAGTTCCTGCTATAAACCCACATGTTTCAAACAGACAAGAAAGAACAGGTGCTTTAGAAAGCTCAGTGTTATAGAATACCTGACCTTGCAGTGACTTCAAGACATTTTCTTCTGGCCCACAGTCTTTTAGACTGCTTACAGACATATACATTTATCACAGGCACCACAAATAAAAAATCTATTTAATTTAATTTAATGTAATTATTTAATGGATATATTGCTTTAGAATTTCAGAAATGTATATTTTATTTTATAATTTATTTTAGATTGTTCAAATAATACAATTTAAATATTTTAATTCAAAAAATAAAAACTTTGCTGAAGAAGTCAGGTCCATAAATCAAGACAATGCTTTCAACAGGGTCATTTGGATGGATTTTGTAACCTTTCAACATATGGAGGGCCTCAGGGTTGAGGCCAAGGAGAAGACAAACCTATAAAGTGAGAGAGACAAAGTGAGCCCTGTGTCATAGTTCTGTCTTTACCGTCTTCGTAAGTCTGAAACCAATTACGGCGGTGGATTTGCGTGTGATTTCTTCCCTGTGATGAGCATCCTCTACATCTGTGTTTCAGTGGAAAAAAAGTCTCTCATGTTACTGCAAAAGCATGTTGGAGCATTTAGATATTTGGATTTGTGTGTACACGTATATGTATCAAACTGAAAAATGTAGTTGGAGACCAGATGGAAGAGGATTTCTCTATCAAGGTCTATCAAGCTACAAACAAAAAAGGCATTCACAACAGCAAAGTTGGTTTCCTTATCTTATGAGGTCATTTTTACAAGATAGCGATGACATTGTTATCATTGACTCATTGACTCTGTATGACTTTCTTCTTCTCTGGAACACAAAAGATAATATTTTAACACTCTAAATATATTATTATTTTTTTAAAACCAAAATGCTGGGTTCAACTTATTGGGTTATTTTTGATTTTTTTTTTTTTTTTTTACCCAGGTGCTGGGTAGTTTTTCTGTAGCTAAGCTGCTGGGTCATTTTTAACACTGGGTTATTTTTTTCTACCTAACTGTTGGGTTAAGCCTGTCTCTGACAAAACAACGCAGCTGTTGAGTTACAGTCAGAGCGCTGGCTTTTTGAGTCCTCTAGAGACCAGTTCTCAGTGCTGCCAATTTAGCGCACTTTTTCAGCGAAATAAAGGTTTGTATAAATTTTATTTAATTTATGAAGTCTTTACCGTGCAGTAAATTGTATTATTTTACACAACGCAACATAAGGACGAGATGTCAGTCAGCTGCGTCAGTCAGCGGTCACTTCACATGATGGAAACGCCTTTTGCCTTGCATTAAATAAATGGATTTTTTAATTATAGTACTGAGTTTAATTTAATTTGATGTTAAAATATGTTCTCTAATGTCAGTACTGTTTGTTTATGGGCTGGTTTTGAGGTCAGTCACGGCATCTTTCATCTACGAGTGAAATGCGAGACCACGGTCTGAAGTTCACAGTACCCCGGTGAATAGCAGCCCTTCACCGGCTCTGATTTCGGTGACACACCAGCATGAGAACGAGTACAGAGAATGGTTGGATAAACTAAAATTAAAATGCTACTTTTAAATGTTACATTTTTATGTCTAAAATGCTTGCTAAAGAGTTTAAATGTATGTAATATTGTAAACTTTGCTGTATTCACCCAAATAAATTCAATTTGTCTTGTATTATGTCCATGTGCATAATAATGTGTATAATAATAAATGTTCATCTTTGATTATTTCTGTTGCCAGTAATTCCAGTCCATTTTAAGCCAGCGATATAATAATTTTTAAACAATAGATGACCTAAATGAAATAACCCAGCATGTTTGGTAAAAACATTTATCCCCAACCAGCTGGGTCAAAATAACCCAGCATGTGTTCTGTCCAATAATTACCCTCTGCTGGGTTGCCAAATAACCCAAGTTGGGTTGTTTTTAACCCAGCATTTCTTAGAGTGAAAGACTTATTATGCCCCTTTTTACAATATGTAATATAAGTCTCAGTTGTCCCTAGAATGTGTCTGTGACGTTTCAGCTCAAAATACCCCACATTTATTATATAATTTCGAAAATGCCCATTTTGAGTGGAAGCAGAAACATGCGGTTTTCGTGCATGTTTCTTTAAATGCAAATAAGCTGCTACTCTCCGCCACCTTTTCCAGAATAGAGCTATGCTTTTACAACTCGTACCTCAGATACTCTGACAAAACAAATCTGTTTGGTTTTGATTATCATGTCGCACTGAAATCATGTGTTTTAAACCATATTAGTTTACATTTCTGAGCGCACACATCCGAAGATTGCGCACAGAAAGCGCCTGTCGCACGGCATGTGAGTACTAAACTAAATTCTCTTTTATGTCTTATTGCCCATAAACTGTCATATGCACACAAGTTTATATCAAAAACGCACAGGAGTTACAAAAACAGTCGGTTATGTCTGTGAAGGTAAACAGCTGGGAAAGAAATGGCATGTTTATATTAGATCTGTGTGGCAGCAGCGTAATGTACAGTACATAAATCGATAAATCCACTCCTCTCTTGTCTCCTGTGAGGCTGGGACTCTAAATAGTGTTTTGTGCTCGTCTGTGCAGCCAAAGACAAAACAGTTAGCAAACTTTCGCCTTGGCATTAGAACTGGTACATGGTTGTCGCTTGAGACAAAAC